>NC_138501.1:37992518-38265018 GCF_964252035.2 Podarcis erhardii | reverse complement strand
GTCCTCAGTCACGTCCACACGCTCCTCTTCACCAGGCTCCCCCCCCCCCGGGAGCTGCATTTTGTTAATGGTACTGAGAGTTCTTAGGATGATATGAAAGAAAGTACTGAAGACCAGTACTTTTTTCTGGGGGTACACAGGGGTACGCATACCCCTAAACGTTTTGTGAAGCTTAGTACTTTTGTCCATTTACTGTATTTATTTTTCCTGATTTGAACTATAAAATGGTGATTTTCTTGAGTCAAAATGAGATTACGGTGGTACCTTCGTTGTCAAACTTAATCCATTCCAGGAGTCTGTTCGACTCCCGGAACCATTAAAAAACCAAGGCGTAGCTTCCAGTTGGCTGCAGGAGCTTCCTGCACTTGACTAGAAGCTGCGTCAGATGTTCAACTTCCTAAAAGCATTCGCAACTTATTTCTGGGTTTGTGGCATTTGGGAGCCATTTTGTTCAGGAGGCAAGCGCTTCGAGAACCAAGGTACCACTGTACCCCTAAACACTCTCTCTCTCTCTCTCTCTCTCTCTCTCTCTCTCTCTCTCTCAGCACTGCTGGAGACTCCCCATGCCTAAGTGAGTCCTCTGAATCAGAGTCCTCCTTGGGGTAACACTGGGACATGTTACTTAACTTCATTTATTTATTATTCATAACAATATTTGCGGGCGGCAATTTCATAAAAGACCAAAGCGGTTTACAGCAATTATGTGAAGCCAACTGGGGAACCTTGTGTCAGTCAATGCCTAACCTACCTCACAAGGTTATTGTAGGAATAACATAGGGAGGAAAACCCCAAGGATTGTGGTCCTTGGAGGAAAAGGTAAGATGTAAATTTAATAATAAATAAATAGTACAATAAAAACCACACAAAATTTTTAAAAAACAGTACACCAGCTGACTACTAGAGAAAATGGTGTGTGTTTTTTTAACCGTTTAAGCATCTAATAGTTTATTGCTAAACAAGTCAATAACATACGAAAGTCTCTACTAAGAATAGAAATGTTTCTTGATTGTTTGCATAACCCTGTTGGCAAAGAAGAGTTTTCAGCAAAAGTTTGAAAGTTAGGAGAGAGAGTTCATTCCACAGGACTGGGGTGATAAAAACTAAAGGCTTGGTTCCATGTCAATGTCAAATGAACCTCAGAAACTTTGAAACACCAGTAATATTGGTGTTGTGGGGATGAAGGACTCACACACACAAACACAAAGGTTCCACCCATCATGGTGAGGCTGAACCCTCGAGTGAGGAACTAGGGCATGAGTGCCCAAACTTTTTCAAAGAGGGCCAGATTTGCTGAAGTGAATGTGCGTGAGGGCCGACCAAAGTTGTTGAGCTATTCTTAGGATTGAAGTTGTGAGGGTTGGGTTTTTTTTACAATTTTATCCCTGCCACGGGGGCTGGATTGAATTGACCAGCGGGCCAGATTAGGCCCCCAAAACGGACTTTGGACATGCCTGAACTAGGATGAGGCCAGCAGGTTCAGAGGATCCTCTTTGTTGTGAGAGTTTTTGTGGTGACCTGTGAGTTTGTTTGGGCCCTGCCTGGGTGGAGTCCTGGGTGAGAACAAGGAGGCTTTCATACAGCAGCCCATAAACAACTGACTTTTATGGCAATGTTGACTCTTCCAGTAGCTCGGGAAAGTTTTAGATATCTGGGAGTACAAATTACCCATAATTTGAACAAGTTGTATCAGTCTAACTTAAAGATATTTTGTACATCAAGCAGTATAGAAAAGTTACTTGGCTAGAAACATATTTTTTCGAAGGAGAAGCCTGAACAATGGTTTTTCTCTTCCTCTCTAGCAGCTTTACATATTAGCTCCAGGAGGGCTTCCAACTCTTTAATTAGCTGCAAGAATCCTTTCAGGGGACTCCTCCCATCTTGCTGCTGCCTTTCCCTAAATATTCCTTTGATCAATGCTTGACCTGAAGAAGTCTTGGCTCCTGCACAACAGTAGCATATCTTAAGAAAAAGGAGAAGAAACCAGAACAATCTTTCTTCAGCAGAGAGTACCCTCTGGCAAAGTAAATGCCGATTAGAGAGCAGACAACAGACCTTGTGTGGCTGGCAGCCTCCACACCCGATAATGAGCCATTTGGTGATAAGACAGACTAGGGAAGTTTGGCTTTGGGTCAGACTGGAGTCAGGCAGCCAAATGCACTATTTCCTTGAACAATGTGCGGATGGCAATGATTAGACAGTCTCCTTAATTTTACTGTTTTCAATACCTGCTAAAAACTCTTCTGGTTTTTTGTTTTGTTTTAATTTATTCATGTATAATCATGTACTGTATATTCGTTTTTTAAAACTTTATTTTCATCTGCCTTTGGATAATTTTATTAGGCCTTATTAGTGTTTTTAGAGTCTGTAGATTTTATAGTACTTATGAATATTTTCTGTAATTTTATGTAAATGGCCCAGAGAGTTATTTTTATTGTTATTAAGCAATATCTAGAGCATAGGAAGGACAGATCCTGAAGCTGAGACTCCAATACTTTGGCCACCTCATGAGAAGAGAAGACTCCCTGGAAAAGACCCTGATGTTGGGAAAGATGGAGGGCACAAGGAGAAGGGGACGACAGAGGATGAGATGGTTGGATAGTGTTCTCAAAGCTACCAGCATGAGTTTGACCAAACTGCGGGAGGCAGTGGAAGACAGGAGTGCCTGGTGTGCTCTGGTCTATGGGGTCATGAAGAGTCGGACACGACTAAACGACTAAGCAACAACAACAAGAGCATAGGAAGATACTGAGTCAGACCATGGGTCCATTTAGTTCAGTCCTGCCGCAGCTTTTCAGGGTCTCTAGCCCAACCTGGAGAATGAACCTGGGAATTTCACTATGCAAGGCAAGGCTGGAAAAAGAAACTGGAAGGGAGAGGAGGTGGCTGCAAGGCTGGCTCAAGACATTTTGGCACCTGAGGCAAATCACAAAATGGCGGCCTCCTCCCCACCAGAGAAGAAGGGATGGATGAAGATCTACATCAGCAACAAGGGGGAAAATACAAGATCTGCACTGTGAATTTGTTCCTTCTTTGCTTTGTTACTGTCATAGCTGTCAACTTTTCCCTTTTCTTGCCAGGAATCCTATTCGAAACAAGGGAATTTCCCTTAAAAAAGGGAAAAGTTGACAGCTATGGTTACCGTTAGACCTCCACCTTTCTTCCACCATGAAACCCCAAATGGCTTACATTTGGGCATTCACCCATCCAGACCCTAGACCCAAACCTGCTTCACTTCAGCAAGTATATTTTTAATATATAACAAAAGTAATAAACAAGTGAGCTCTTATGAGGAAGAAGGGTTAGTCAGAGTGTTGCCTCTGCCTCCCAAGCACTACGGAATTAACTAGGGTATTCAATAAATAATGATTTGCACTTTGCACTTGTCCTTCATCTTGAAACTCTTGTGTTAGTTTGACAGCCCAGGAACCTCTTTGCAAGAAGTGAGTATTGCTAAAAGCTCTCTTCTCCCTACTGCTGGTTGAATCTCTGCATATTTTCATTGGCAACTACATCACGAAAATCACCCACCCCCAGCCTTCTGCCATGCACCCACCTTCTCAATCAAGCTTTCCTATTTGTGTGGTTTATAGGCTGCATGCCCCATTAGCCCAAGGATGCTGCAGGCCCTTATAAGCTGTGTTAATGGGGAAGGAGATGTCTATGGCGGGGTGTGTGTGTTATTCAAATAGCATTGTAAGTTTATGGTGAAATGAGGGGATGGCATAGTCTGAGTTTATTTGATTGGATGTTATCCATTTGATCAGGTGTTTTATTATTATTTAATAAATTATTTAATAAATTATTTAATAAATTAGAGTTTTGACCAAACGTGATCCACCTGGAGCAGGAACCGGCAAGCCACTCCAGTATCCCTGCCAAGTAAACTCCATGGACAAAGACAACAGGCATATAAAAGTTATGACGCTGGAAGATGAGCCCTCAGGTCAGAAGGCGTCCAACATGCTACTGAGGAAGAGCGGAGGACAAGTATAAGTAGATTCAGAGCTGATGAAGCAGCTGGGCCAAAGCCGAAAGGACGCTCAGTTGCGGAAATGCCTGGAAGCGAAAGGAAAGTCCAATGCTGTAAAGAAAAATATTGCATAGGAACCTGGAATGTAAGAACCATGAACCTGGGTAAGTTGGATGTGGTCAAAAATGAGATGGCAAGAATAAATATTGACATCCTGGGTATCAGTGAACTAAAATGGACGGGAATGGGAGAATTCAGTTCGGATGACCATCACATCTACTACCGTGGGCAAGAATCCCATAAAAGAAATGGAGTGGCCCTCATAGTCAACAAAAGAGTGGCAAAAGCTGTACTGGGATGCAATCTCAAAATGATAGAATGATCTCGATACGAATCCAAGGCAGACCTTTTAACATCACAGTAATCCAAGTTTATGCACCAACCACTGGTGCTGAAGAAACTGAAATTGACCAATTCTATGAAGACTTACAACACCTTATAGAAATGACACCAAAGAAGGATGTTCTTCTCATTATAGGGGATTGGAATGCTAAAGTAGGAAATCAAGAGATAAAAGGAACAACTGGCAAGTTTGGCCTTGGAGTTCAAAACGAAGCAGGGCAAAGGCTAATAGAGTTCTGCCAAGAGAACAAGCTGGTCATCACAAACACTCTTTTCCAACAACACAAGAGATGACTCTACACATGGACATCACCAGATGGGCAGCATCGAAATCAGATTGATTATACTCTCTGCAGCCAAAGATGGAGAAGCTCTATACAGTCAGCAAAAACAAGACCTGGAGCTGACTGTGGCTCAGATCATCAGCTTCTTATAGCTAAATTCAACCTTAAACTGAAGAAAGTAGGAAAAACCACTGGGCTGGTAAGATACAATCTAAGTCAAATCCCTTATGAATACACAGTGGAAGTGAGGAACAGGTTTAAGGATTTAGATTTGGTGGACAGAGTGCCTGAAGAACTATGGGTGGAGGCTCGTAACATTATACAAGAGGCAGCAACGAAAACTATCCCAATGAAAAGGAAATGCAAGAAAGCAAAGTGGCTGTCCAATGAGGCCTTACAAATAGCGGGGGAGAGAAGGCAAGCAAAATGCGAGGGAGATAGTGAAAGATACAGGAAATTGAATGCAGATTTCCAAAAAATAGCAAGGAGAGACAAGAAGGCCTTCTTAAACGAGCAATGCAAAGAAATAGAGGAAAACAAGAGAATGGAAAAAACCAGAGATCTGTTCAAGAAAATTGGAGATATGACAGGAACATTTTGTACAAAGATTTCCATAATAAAAGACAAAAGTGGAAAGGACCTAACAGAAGCAGAAGACATGAAGAAGAGGTGGTAAGAATACACAGAGGAACTATACCAGAAAGAAATGGATGTCTCGCACACCCCAGGTAGTGTGGTTGCTGACCTTGAGCCAGACATCCTGGAAAGTGAAGTCAAATGGGCCTTAGAAAGCACTACTAATAACAAGGCCAGTGGAAGTGATGATATTCCAGCTGAACTATTTAAAATTTTAAAAGATGATGCTGTTAAGGTGCTACACTCAATATGCCAGCAAATTTGGAAAACTCAGCAGTGGCCAGAGGATTGGAGAAGATCAGTCTACATCCCAATCCCAAAGAAGGGAAGTGCCAGAGAATGCTCCAACTACCACACAATTGCACTCATTTCACACGCTAGCAAGGTTATGCTTAAAATTCTTCTGGGACCGAGAACTCCCAGAAGTGCTAGCTGGATTTAGAAGAGGCAGAGGAACCAGAGACCAAATTGCAAACATGCGCTGGATTATGGAGAAAGCTACAGTGGTGCCCCGCAAGACGAACACCTCGCAAGACGGAAAACCCGCTAGACGAAAGGGTTTTCCGTTTTGGAGGCGCTTTGCAAAATGAATTTCCCTATGGGCTTGCTTCGCAAGACGAAATGTCTTGCGAGTTCCTGCGGGTTCCCCCCCCTTTTCCCCCCTTTTCCTAAGCCGCTAAGCCACTTCTCAGCTGATCCACTGATAAGCCGCTTATCAGCTGATCTGCTAAAAGCCGCTAAACCGCTAATAGCGCTAATCTGCTAAGCTGTCAATGGGCTTGCTTTGCAAGACGAAAAAACCGCTATACGAAGAGCCTCACGGAACGGATTAATTTCGTCTTGCGAGGCACCACTGTAGAGAGTTCCAGAAAGACATCTACTTCTGCTTCATTGACTATGCAAAAGCCTTTGACTGTGTCGACCACAGCAAACTATGGCAAGTTCTTAAAGAAATGGGAGTGCCTGGTCACCTCATCTGTCTCCTTAGAAATCTATATGTGGGACAAGAAGCTACAGTTAGAACTGGATATGGAACAACTGATTGGTTCAAAATTGGGAAAGGAATACGGCAAGGCTGTATATTGTCTCCCTGCTTATTTAACTTATATGCAGAATTCATCATGCGAAAGGCTGGGCTGGATGAATCCCAAGCCGGAATTAAGATCGCCGGAAGAAATATAAACAACAACCTCAGATATGCAGATGACCCAACCTTGATGGCAGAAAGTGAGGAGGGATTAAAGAACCTTTTAATGAGGGTGAAAGAGGAGAGCGCAAAATATGGTCTGAAGCTCAACATAAAAAAAACGAAGATCATGGCCACTGGTCCCATCACCTCCTGGCAAATAGAAGGGGAAGAAATGGAGGCAGTGAGAGATTTTACTTTCTTGGGCTCCATGATCACTGCAGATGGTGACAGCAGTCACGAAATTAAAAGACGCCTGCTCCTTGGGAGAAAGGCGATAGCAAACCTAGACAGTATCTTAAAAAGCAGAGACATCACCTTACCAACAAAGGTCCGTATAGTTAAAGCCATGGTTTTCCCAGTAGTGATGTATGGAAGTGAGAGCTGGACCATCAAGAAGGCTGATCACCGAAGAATTGATGCTTTTGAATTATGGTGCTGGAGGAGACTCTTGAGAGTCCCATGGACTGCAAAGAAGATCTTAAGGAGATCAGCCCTGAGTGCTCACTGGAAGGACAGATCCTGAAGCTGAGGCTCCAATACTTTGGCCACCTCATGAGAAGAGAAGACTCCCTAGAAAAGACCCTGATGTTGGGAAAGATGGAGGGCACAAGGAGAAGGGGACGACAGAGGACGAGATGGTTGGACGGTGTTCTCGAAGCTACCAGCATGAGTTTGACCAAACTGCGGGAGGCAGTGGAAGACAGGAGTGCCTGGTGTGCTCTGGTCCATGGGGTCACGAAGAGTCGGACACAACTAAACGACTAAACAACAACAATAAATTATTACTTGTGGTTTTTTGGGGGTACTAGTACAGCTAACTAGTACAGATGGCTGATGAGTTCATGACGTACAAAACAATAGCATGTTTGGTACCATAAAAAGAAAACAACAACAACAACAAGCTATGTATATGTCCTGTTCAATCAGGCCGTGTGTTTTAAGACAACTTCTCCAAATAAATGACTTTATCCGCTTCCTGTAGGCAAACCAAAATTAAAAATGTGTCTCAGCTATGCACAGAATTCCCCCAATAAAGGCATAATGCGATATTTATTACTGCAATACTTAATGGAATTGGGTAATCCATCAGTAGGCAGATTAAAACAAAGATCAGTTGCTTGACTATACATTTGAACTGGGCTCCCTTGCTAACAAACGAGAGTTAAATATATTGCATAAGCTGAATTTAACCCGTTAAGGGAGGGGATGGAAGGAAATAATGTAGTGCAGGAGGGATGTTCAAAGTGAGTTGAAGACATATATTGCCGCTACCCCAATCACTAATTATGTTTTATCGTTTATTGGAAGTATTTTTTAAAAACCATGCCTTCCCATTTTTACAACAAATCCCATCAGCCCAAGCCACCACGGCTATATCAGATGTGTCTGATGGGAATTGCAGTCCAAAAGATCTGGAGGACACAGTGTTTGAGAAAGCGAGTATATGGAATATAAGCTGTGAATAAAAAATATATATTCAAGCAACTATGGGCCCCTTCAGATGTGCAGCATGCGTGAATGACACAAGCACACCACACAACATGTGCACATGGTGTGTGCATGTCACTATGGAATATTGAAGGGGCTTGACCCCCTCCTTGAAAACTTCAGGGGGTCCTCTACCCCCCTAGATGGCACCCCCGATATAGGTCTAGGTTATGGGGAAAATATGTGGGCATGGAATGAGGGGGGCTTCTGTTGTGCATGGCAGGCAGAAATCAACAGATCAGGTTGTTGTTTTAATGATCCTATATCAGCATTGTAGATTTCCGACCAAAATATAGCTTGCTAGAGTCACCATGATTCTATGCATTCTTATTATTTAATATACTGCTTAGATCCCAAATAGAATTCTTATTAGTTTACACAGAGTATAAAAGCCACTTGCAGAAACATTAAAATACAAACATCCATATTTAAAATAGACAATAAAGCCATCGCATTATAACAACACAATGGCAGAAACAGGAAGCTCAGGTCAAAGAGATCAAGGGAATGCCTGTGTGAGCAGGCTCATCTTCAAAAGGTTCATTTAAAAGGTTGCATGACCTGGAAAGGCCTTTCCCCCTTCACCTAAAATGACTAGCACATGAGTGAATCACCACATGGTGGCAGTGAAGGGGTATCCTCTACTCAGGTTTGGGGGAAGTCCAGGTTACATGAAGCTGGCTGCAAGCCATGCAGCGCCTTCTCTGCTCCAGCAGAAAGATGTGACCAGGCAGGGTGAATTAAGGGAACAGAATTTGCCTTAAAGACAACCCAGATTCCAGGCTCCTTTTGCTTCCCCTTAGATTTGGACCTTTACTGCAGGAGTGCTGAAGACTGGAAACTGCCTGAATGGTCCGACTAGCTCAGAATTGCGGGCACACATGCTAAACCATGTCTGTGGTGCCTACCATTTCCCCCCAAAGAATGAAAAAAGAGACCAGAGTATGGGTTCAAATTGGCCACAACTTTATTGAGCTTCAGAAGTGGGATACTTGGCACAGGCCTTGGCAGGTAACGCTCTCAGCCTGCCTGGGTGAGGATATGCAAGTAGATGAGATCCAGTGTGAGGGGACTGCAAAGCACAAACTTACACAGCATGCCCTTCCATTCAATCTCCTCCCAGGAGTTTGACCTACATGCTGCCGCTCTAGGGCCAGGGACTCCCAGTTTTTGCCTTTTAACGGGCCCTGCAAGTGCCGCCGCATGGGAAGGGAGCATGAATGCATTGGCCTGACTTGATGTGAGATTAAAAGATACCTTTCCAAGGCCTAAAACTGCCACCCAAGGCCCTAAGGGCCTCGCCGCCAAGTCCCACAACTGAGGACCAATCACCCATCCTCTGCCATCAAACCCTGTTGTCCACCCAGTCCCTAAGGACTTGTCACAAGTCGTGCAGCCATAGGCCATTACCAAGTAGGGTCAGGTACACTCCATCCGCCCAGAATAGGTCGGTCTTATCTGCCCTGATGGTGGGATGTGGAATAGAAAACCCGCCAATTAGCTGCATGGTATTGCGCATGGCCCCGTTGATTTTCCCCACAGCATAATTGATGTGAGAGGGATTGAAACCCCTCTCCAATGCAGACGGGGCAGGAGATTGGACCAGCCGATGGTCATGTTGGGTACAAGCCATGCAGGCTTTCTATATCTGCCCTTGCAGCAAGGGTCAGGGCAATGCCTTTCTGTTCCACCCAAATGTAAAATCAAGACCCTCAGAGGGCCATGCGCCGCTGTGGTGCTATGCAACATGGGCTATTCTGTATGGCAAAAGGTCTCTGTGTGGAGATGCCAGGAATCAAAGTTGAGACCTTCTGCGTGCAAGGCAGATGCTCTACCACTAAGCTGCGGTCTGTCTGTACAGAACTGTAGAGTTGGAAGGGACCACAAGAATAATCTCGTCCAACCTCCTGCAATGCAGGAATCTTTTGCCCGGTGTGGGGCTCAAACCTCTGACCCTGAGACTAAGAGTCTCATGATCTACCAGCTGAGCTGTGTTGGACCCCAACTCCTGTCTGACCCAGCCAACATGACCAATGGTGGGGATTGCAGTCAGACAATAGATGGAGGAACACAGGTCCCTCACTCATTCTCTATCCCATTCATGCTATTCATGCAGTTAACAATTGTGTGAAGGGCTTTTTTTCAAAGTAAATTGCAAGCATAGGGGTCCTGATCTGGACTGGGGCTCTAGCATGCAGGCAGTTGGAGAGGGGCTTTCACCCTTTGCTCATAGCTGTCAACTTTCAGATTTGAAAATAAGGGATCAGCAGCCTCACCTGTCCTGGGGACAGTCTATGGGTTATCTAACAATCTGGGATAGCAGCGGGAAGCAGCGGGAAACTGTGCTGAAATAAGGGAATTTCCCGCAAAAAAGGGAAGGTTGACAGCTATACCTTTGCTCCCCTCTGTGGTCCTGCTCCAGATCACCCCTGGCATACCTGCTACAGTATCTGCAGGGTGTATGTGTGCGCATGTGAGGGCGAATCTCTACTGCAGGGGTCAGCAAACTTTTTCAGCCAGGGGCCACTGTCCCTCAGACCTTGTGGGGGGCAGGACTATATTTGAGGGGGGGGGGAATGAACGAATTCCTATGCCCCACAAATAACCCAGAGATGCATTTTAAATAAAAGGACACATTCTACTCATGTAAAAACATGCCGATTCCCAGACCGTCCGTGGGCCGGATTGAGAAGGCGATTGAGCCAGATCCAGCCCCTGGGGCCTTAATTTGCCCATCCATGTTCTACTCCCCTCCATACCAGAGTACTGATCTTGAACAAGCCAGTGGCTAATTGCACAAATAGGTTTTTCATCTAGTTCAGCCTCTAGTCTACATATGAACAAGAATGAGTTGGGGTGGAGGAAGAACCACATGTTTGAATGCTTTCCTTTCGCCTGAGGTAGAAAGCTAACTCATTAGGGAATGAACTCTTCTGGAAATTTTCTCCCTTGGGCCTTTGGTCAGCCACTGTGGGAAACTAGCCTTTGCTCTGGTCCAGCAAGGATTTTCTTATACTTTGTTTCACGCGCGCGCGCGCACACACACACACACACACACACACTCTTAATTAGTACATGGGAATTTTAAGTAAATTTGTATGCTTTTCTTGCCTTGGGGATTAATGCATTTCCTCTTTTTCAGTGAGTCATAAATGGCCTGGAGCTGGCCCTCAACCAAATCAACAGAATTATTCTCTGTTGTTTCAGCAGGCTTTGGGTCAGGCCATGGCAGAAATCACAGTCCCTGCTGACATCCACAATGAATAGGTCGTACAGAGACTGTAAACAAAATGATCAATAGTCATTAGCAAAAAATTAGTTTCACTTTCTTTCCCTGTTGCTCTTGCCTGGGTATGTGCCAACCAATGTCCCAGGTTACTATTCTTGACAGATAATTGCTTGGTCTAGAGAGCCCTGCCAATCTTTCTCTTTTCCCAGCCCCTCTCTGCATGGACAGTTGCTTCCAAACTGCATATCAAAGTGCCTTTTGGAGAACTTTCGCTACACATAGTGAAAGGCAGGTGTGGGAAACCTTTGGCCTGCTAGATCTTGCCAGCATCCCTGGGCATTGGCCATGCTTTTTGGAGATGGTGCAAGTCATGGTTCAGCTACAATTGGAAGCCCAAAGTTTCCCCACACCTGACTCAAGGGATTTAATCATTTGTAGGGAGGTGGTGCAGGATTGTGCCCCTGGTCCCAAAGACTACTTCCACACATGTCCATCAGAAATTCAGAACAAAGCCTGCACCTGTACAAATGTATGTGCACATTTATACATTTTTAATTTGTCCATATTTACACCCCCATCTTTTGAGTCCTAACCTTGAATGGCTCAATTAACAGAACAAATTTTAAAGCCTGGGATTCCTGAAAAATAATAATTAAGGAAACAAAACAAGTTCTACATAGCAGTGTGGCAAGGGGTAGAAGTGTGTACAAATTGTAAGCTTAATAGGCCCCTTAAAATGAACACAATGAAGGCAGGACCGATAGGTGTGATCACATTTCCCCACCTGCATTGCATATACCCAGTTCACATCCATAGCATACATTTAAAGCACCATGAAACAACTTTAAACAGTCATGGCTTCCCCCCAGTAATCATGGGAATGTTAGTTTATTAAGAGTGCTGAGAATGGGTAGGAAACTCTTATTACCCTCACAGAGCTAAAATTCTCAGAGTTCTTGGGAGGAGGGATGGATTGTGAAATCACTCTGAGAATTAGAAGCCTAGTTTCAGGGTGCATGGCATGATCACACACTCTCTATTTTGAAACTTCTCATACATTTTACTTAGAGTAATTTAGAATTAATAAGCTTTAATAGGCTTTGTTGAGGGCTTTCACTTTCTTAGGTAATATACCCTAGAGCATGATCGGATACAGCTATTAACAACATAGTAATACCTAGGGAGGTACGAGCATTAATTATATCATTAGTAAGTAATTGTACAATGTTTTATACTTAACACAGAGATCTTGGGAGTTTCATGCTCTAAAAGTTAAACAGCGCCAAGGCAAATGAATTGCATTAAACATCTTGGGGTTAGCTAATATTTCTGCCCTCTTGGTTTCAGGGGGACCTAAATTCTACTCACTTACACTGCAAGGCTATGCATGCCTACTCAGAAGTCCCACTGATTTGAATGGCACTTACTCCCAATCCTGCAAAGGATTGCATTCTGAGTCTGGATTCAACCATTTGCTTATGAGGTTGCTGTCTGATTACTCTCCCTATTCCCACACCATAGCAATAACCAGGGTTGCTATCCTGTGCACGTTTAAGATGCTGTTGGAATCCTGTTCAATATGTAACTTAGCATACTGTATGATGCACTTGGGTTGGGGAGTTTTTCACCTTGAGGGATACATTCCCTTCTGGGCAACTTTCCTGGACCACATGCCTAGATGTGGCAGGATGCACAATGCAGGTAGCAGCAGCAGTGGCAGAGCGGGAAGTAATGGCAACGGCAGCAGCCTTAGGTATGGCGGCACTGGTGGTGGCAGAACCAGTGGTGGCAGCGAAACAGGATGCACTGGCCCTGGGAAGCATGAATATGCACAACAGGCTATTTTGCATAACAGGCAAAGAAGCCCCAAAGGCCACATTTGGCCCCTGGGTCTGAGTTTCCCCTTTAGATTTGTTGTGTACATCAGTTTATTTTATTTTATGGCTTTCTGCAAATTTCAGATCCTGCTGGAAACTTGCATACAGTTTTCAGTACCGTTAAGTGGGTGTGAGGCCAAATGGAAACTGTCTTTCTTTCCCTATGCAACAGAAGCTATAAAAATGAACAACAGAGCCTTACATATTTGCCTAGAAAGGTCAGGCTCTTAAAGTGGCAACATGCGTCAACTAACGCTGGAAAGTATGTGGTTTGGAAAGCCTTGTCATCCTGCCAGCAACATTGCTTTTCTGATTCAGTCTGAGTGAAAAGAGGAGTTGTACTTTCCTTTTTTCTTTTACAATTCAGAGTTTCGTACCTTTCAAAAGAGCCATGGTTATACAAGGAAAAGTGTGTGTGTGTTCACCTATAATGAGCTGTAATACAACTGCTGAGCAATATTTCGCTATGACTCATATGAAGCTGCCACAGATGAAAGTCATTAGTTTAATCTTTTCTATTCTCCCAGCCCTGTTGCGGAGTTCAAAACAAAATGGGTGACAATCAGGAATTAAATCTGGGACTGTATGTGTGCGTTACCACTAGCCAAGGAGTGGGCAATCTTTTTCAGTTGAGGGGGGAAGCCTGCATTCCCTTGGGGTGGGGGTGTCAAGTATAATTGTTTAATTCACACTGAAATGGAGTATTTTTGAAAGGATTTAACTGGAAGATTCAAGTGATGCTAAAGAAGAGCAAGAAGGGTTCTCTAAGCTCCTAACATGAACTTTTATTGTTCTATATTTTAACACATGAGTGTTTAACCTTAAATCACATGGGAGGCTATTGAATTGCAAATCGCCATCTTGGGGAATTGGTTTTTGGTCTTATGTTCCCAGCCAGCATGGAAGTAAGATGTGATTAATGGAGCTCTTCAAGAGCTGCATAGCCTTAGGTGGGATGCAGGCTAATGCAGGCTGGAATGGGAGCATGGGCATAGCCGGGGGGGGGGCAGGGAGGGGCAGCTTCCCCTTAAATAAAAAAAAATCAATAAACATACATACCAAACTGAGGTTCTGCCCCTCCCAACAAAAGGCCTGACCCCCCCATCAAAAATCCTGGCTATGCTCATGAAAGTTGGGGGAAATCAGGGTCCAGCTTATTGTCTGGATCCAGTTCCCCACTTCTGCCTCAGGGATAATCTGTCAGAGGCTGCAGACCTGCTTTAGGTAGGCCTGAAGTCCCAGGGTGGGTGAAGTCCAGGGCCAGATCAAGACATTTTGGCACCTCAGAGTGACCTCAAATTATGCTCCCTCCCCACCAGGGAAGAAAGGGTGATGGAAGATTTACACCAGAAACAAGGGGCAAAGGAAAATCACTGATGGGATCTGTTGCCCCAGTGAATCCTGCTGCCTGAGGCAGTCACCTCAACTTGTTTCATGGGTGGGCCAGCCCTGGTGGGGTCAGAGCCTAAAATGGATGGGACTAGCCTCTTCTCTCTCTCTCTCTCTTTCTCCCACTGTTATTTTCTGTTTCTTCCTCTCCTTGCTATCTACAGGGCATTAGGCCTGGGGTCACAGGAAATTAGACGAAGGGCCACATGTTTTTCTTACGATCCAAGGGGGCAAACAACTAAATATTACTCTTTACTATTAAGTTACTACTAGCTGCTACAAGAAAAGTGAGGCAATCGGGCACTTAAGGCAATTTTTTAATCTTTCTGCTTAATAGTCCTACAGGGGAACTTTCTTTGGATGGGGATGCTTATTATGTCATTTGCTTCAAAATGTGGTGACCCAGTGCTGATGCATTTTGGGGCATTTCTGCTCATTCTGCTGAGCGGAGCCCTGCACTTCTGCCCCAAAGTCCAGCTCTGATGGCACCACTGAAACAGCAGAAGATGTGAAGAGACAATAGCTGTCTTACATCATTTCCCAAGTGGTTTTGCTGCCACTCGAGGGAACCGGGGAGGGATAATGGCTACGCACAATGCATTTCCACCCCTTTCTCATATTTCGCAAGCAAAAGACTGAGTCAAAATTAATGTTTTGTCATGGCTCATCTTTTGTTATCGTTCTAATCTGTGTGTTTATCTGTCATTTCTCATTTGCACTCGCTATTGTTTCAAAGTAAAGACGCTAGCCGTTTCGTGTTGAGATCACTTTGTGCCTATTTGGATGATTACCTTTTTCTGCCTGTTTCTTTGGGGAGGGTTGTGTCAAAATATTCACAAGAGGAATTCCAAAGGGGGAGAAATCGGATGCAGGTAGTGTGAATGAAAACAGAACATAATCAAGCAGTTCAGGGGAAAATGTCACACTATGGTCCCTCCAGACTGATAGGCTTTTCGCAGGTGAATTCTGAACTCCCCTCTCACCAAACGCAGCCACCAATTTTTAAAATTTTCAATTGTCAGCTGGCAATGGATTTTCAGTTGTCATTTTGCCCATTATTGCTGCAGCAGCATGTCATTGATGCAGTAATAATAATACATTAGTTCTGGATTGATACTGAGATGTGCACAAATCATTCCGCTTTATTAGTTGTTCTGCAATGCTTCCCCACTGCTATTGCATTCTTGTTGTACGTGGGAGCACTTTTGCACTTCAGTGCAACAAAAATGGGACTCTCTGCCTGCCCCTCTCTCTCTCTCTATACTTGTTTGTGGTCTAAGAAGTTAAAGGATTTCAGCAGGGGGTTACAGGGACTGGTTGGAAATGCACTTTTACGTTGTGAACCACCCTGTGATCTTTGGATTAAGGGTGGTATACAAATTCAATTAATAAATAAAACAAATGCAGCGGTATGCCTACCCCAAAACTCTTTCAGGCAAGTATTGAAAGCAGGGTTTTGTATAACAACCTTGGATACAATCGTGATCACAAATCATCATGACCAAATGAGAAGGAGTCGGGCAGGCCCAGGAGGGAATTCACTGTGTTGCAGTTGCCCTTCATTAATTGTTGTCATCTTTTTCTCATCACACTGAGGTTTGGGCCCAAAAATATTTCAACAGCTGGTTTAAAAAGGAATGTTTTCAGTTGCCAGTGGAACACAGTTCAAGAGGAAGATAATGGTAACCTCTTTCGACAGGGTGTTTGGCAGTCAGGAGGCCACCACAGAGTAAGCCATTTTGTGGTGCATAGTCAACAACCTTGCCTCAGAAGGCAACACCACATACAAAAGAAGCACAACAGCTGATCTGAAAGGCTGGGCAGATTCGCATAAGAGGATACAGTCCTTCAAGTAGATTTGTAAGTTTTCTACTGATTTTCCCTCTACCTCTGTTCAGTAAATATAGAGCCAGTTGGCTGGAGGCACTATGCAATACTTTGGAGCCTTGGCATTCTTCTCTTTCATGATCTGTTCCATAAAATATAAACCTGTGGTCCCATATTTCTGCTCCACATCAAAGGATTGCTGGTAGAGGAAATGGGGCTACCAAAATGGCTCCCTGACCTGTACAGGCCATTCTACCCCTCTCAGAATTCTATGATTTGTACTATATATGTTGATCCAGATTTATTTTAACCTGTACAGCTGCCTGGCCTGGCCTGGCCAATGGCATTATATCACCTTAGCCTTCCTAACTGCTGAGCCTTCATGAGACACGGCACCTTGTTATATCAGTCTTTCCTATTATTTGTTTTTCATCTTTCCAATGCACACAACTCTTTCTAAAAATGCCATTCTGTGCCCTGACGAAAGCCGCCGCTTCAATAAAATAGAACATTGTCACACTCCACAGCGGTACGATAAACACAGACCCTGTCCTCTTTTATTCTCATCTTTCAAAAAGGCAACTCTATATGTGTTATCAGGCCACAGTTTAATATTTCAAGGGATGACAGACTAATTCTTTAATCTCCTTTGACAATTTTAGTTTTGTTCCACCGATTGTCAAGAGCAGTGGAAAACAACAGCCATGTATTGAACGGAGATGTAAAACAATCACGCCATGGGTAATGGGAACATTGGAGTGGTTCTTGGAGCCAAGTAACACCTGCATCTAAAATTCTGCTCACCAACCATTTTTAAGCTTCACTAAAAATTGCTGAAGTGGTTCCATTGTCAGCAGTTTGCCTGAAATTTTTATGCATGCAATTTGTCATCAGTTTGTTTCTCTCTTAGATTTGGCAATGATTGTTAAAATATTCTTTTCCAGCAGTAAATGATCATTTGAAATGCACTCAGTTTTGTTTTGTTTTTTAAAAATCTCTCTGGCAACTTGCAGAATGAATATGGAGTGGTGTTGGAGCTGTTATAAACTAGGACAGGTGGCATTCCAGACGCCGTTTATAAAACAAATGTTGCATTCAGTGTCGCAAAGTTAAGCTGCCCTTGTTATCCATTTCACTCCTCGCTTGACACAGAAGAGCTGTCAAGCTTTTCAAGCAGAGGAGGGTGGCTCCTTGCATCTGGGAATGGGCAAACAATATGGCTAAACTTCATCATTTTATTGTTTGTTAAACTTTTAAACTGCCATTCACCTCAAAGGATTCCAGGGCAGTATACCAGGGGTCAGCAAAGTTTTTGTGGCTTGGGCTGGTTCAGTGTCCTGCAGATGCCGTGGTGGGCCACAAATGCTATTTCCGGCACTCCTTCCAGCCTGGAAGAGGTGTGTGCAGCTTCCCATTGGCTGCAGGAAGCTCCTGCAGCCATTGGGAGGCCAGCCAGCATGGCAGAATGCAGTCTCCAGAGCTGACCGAGCAGGCGGCGGGGGTCCATGGACCAATTAAACGACCCCCCATGGGCTGCTTGTTGCCCATGGGCTTTAGGTTGCCAACCCCTGCAGTATACAAACAAACACACAATTAAAACGATATAAGTACATTAAAGGGATGCGGGTGGTGCTGTGGGTTAAACCACAGAGCTTAGGATTTGCCGATCAGAAGGTTGGCGGTTCGATTCCCCATGATGGGGTGAGCTCCCGTTGCTTGGTCCCTGCTCCTGCCAACCTAGCAGTTCGAAAGCACGTCAAAGTGCAAGTACATAAACAGGTACTGCTCCAGCGGGAAGGTAAACGGCATTTCCATGCGCTACTCTGGTTTGCCAGAAGTGGCTTAGTCATGCTGGCCACATGACCCGGAAGCTGTACGCCGGCTCCCTCGGCCAATAAAGTGAGATGAGCGCCGCAACCCCAGAGTCGGTCATGACTGGACCTAATGGTCAGCGGTCCCTTTACCTTTACCTAAGTACATTAAAATGCAATGCTGCTACGAAACATTAGCAAGATCAACAAGACAGCGGCAATAAGACATTTAAAACTCGGCTCCCCCACAAACACCTGGATAAAATGATGCATTTGGAAAAGGGAGACCACCAGCAGCAGCAGCTGCCAGCAAGAAGTAGTAGGGTTATATTGCTTACCTGGTTTCCCAATGCAGAGGTCACTGCTGGCAACAAAAGAGGTGGAGGTCAGTATGGTGCAGGCACAGCACCAGAGTCACAGCCTCATTGAGAATACTGAAGTTCCCACAAATGTTTGGGAATTTCCAGCAGGCCGCCCTTGGGCCTCATACCAGGCACAATTCCTCAACTCTGAAAACCCCTTTACGTTATTTATCAGATATGTTCTCTTTTAGCATCTATTGAAGAACTTCATTTCCCAAGAAGTAGATTTTTTTTATTTCTAGCTGTATCCATATAGGACTTAAAATGGGTTTTATATATGTTGTATTGTAGATGTGTTTATTGTTAAATTGTTTAGGGATGTTTTCTGAGAAGTGCTGACTAAATTAAATTCTGGCTCCTATGTGGATTGTTTTCCTGGAGAGCAAGATGGAACTTAAACAGCACACATGCAGTCCTTCAATTTGTGTTGGTGTTCCACTGAATACCTGGATAGACAAATCTAGACCACCCAAGTTGTTCACACAGGTGTTGGTATTGCACAGGTTAGCACCCTCATTCACAATTAAGTTGTGAATTTTGTTGTGATCTGACATCAACAGCAGCTACACCAGGTGGGAGGGCAGGTTGCCTGAGAAAAGACCCAGAACAGGTAACAACCTGAAGACATCTAACACATCTTCTCACCCAGCTCAGCCGTCTCCCTTTAGTCTAGACAGCATCTGACCATTGTACTGTTGTTTCTCACTAGATTTTTAGAAGCAAATTAGCACCCAAATTTATCCCCTAATCTTCATCACTTTTCAGGTACCTTCATTCTAGACTGTAGCAAGTAGCCAACTTTGGTACAGGTAAAAAAATAAGGCAAGTTGAGGATATTCTTTATTACCTCTGAGCCATAAACCAATCATTCCCACCCTAGCTCTGTTTAAGCTCCTGTCCTTTCTTGTTTCACAAATATAGAATGGTCTGTTCTTGTTCTGCCTCTCCTTTGTACAGTATTTTACAAGCAAGTTGATTTGTGGAAGGCAAAAAGTGGATGAAAACTGCTCCACAAAGTACATAACTAAAAATTACTGTTCCAGAAGGACTCGTACAGTTTGAGCACAATCTGGAGTACTCATAATTAACTCTTACTCTTTTTTGGTGGGGAAACAAACCAAGAGTGTTGTCATAAATGCCAACAAACTCATCTAATTTCATGAACAGTCTATCCTAAGGCTTATTTATGAGTGTCCTGGTTGTCTTTAGGTTGGCTTAATTTCTGGTAGGAATGTTACAAGCCATGCAGCAGGGGATTAGATCAGCATAACAAGTGAGGAAATCTTATGATCAAAACATGCAGGTAACTTGAAGCCCTTGATTCAGTGGAAGGAATGGTGGAATTGCTCATGGAATAAATGATAGAGAAGGGGATTCTCAGAAGTGCCTGACTTTTATGGAAGCTCAGTGCATTTTCAGAAATACAATTTCCACGTCAGGCTTCAGTAAACTTAGTCACTTTTGAGAATCCATTTGCGCATTTCTTTCCTGCATGCAGCAGTGGTGCCCGGTGCTAATCAGGACTGGTAGGATGGAAGGCAGGGAAACCAACAGAAGCTGGTGCCAGAGCCAATGATGGACAGAACCATGTAAATGCACACGAAAGGTCTTTGTTATGAGAAATTCATGCTTAGATACTGATGAATTCTCCTCAGATTGCTGCAGAAGGTGGAATACTGGATTTAAGATTGGACAAAAGAGAAAATGAAAGAACAAGAATGGACATTTTTGCCCATCCCAAGTTAGGACTGGGGATAAGGAGTTTGAACGAAGCATAACAACTGTTAGTGATATTCAATGAATGCCAATGAGTTCAATAGCTTCACAGAATCTTTTTTATTGTCTAAAAACTCTCGCAACAAAGCCACCCTTTAAAATTTCCCCTGCCTTCCTTCCAGTCCTTCTGTGTTTCACTTTCCATGTCCTAGGCATTCTCTCGGCCTTCTCAGTAATCTCTCCTCAGGATCACATTTCACTGCAGCTTTGATAGCTTGTGAAAATGACTAGATGTGTTCAGGCTGAGTTGGCGATGATAGCAATATGAAACCCACATGGACAGGGGCAGTATACCCCTGGATATCAGATTTGGGAGATAAAGGGGACAGCATAGAGAAAGGCTATATATAACCCGTTTAATGAACTCCCTCAAAGACAAATGTTCCACCTGTTGCAGGAAACACTTAAAAAATATTTTTATTAATATTTTATTGTTGCAGGAAAGATCTGGATCATTGGCCCGAACCAATGGGACAATCCTTATATTGTTATGATGTTTCATCTGCCCAAATGATTATTTTGATGGGATTTTCTTTTTTCCCCAAAATAAACCCAGAGGCTAACAATGTGAAAACAATACAGCGACAAACGCTAAATACAAATTTACAAAATATAATGATGCGCTGGCAAATGATGTTGTGCTACTGGTAATATTAACCAGATAGGGCTGCAGCCTGTTTGCACACATTTCCCATGGAACAAACCCAATAGGACTAACTTCTGAGTAAGTTCGAATGGCAGCATGTGAACGTTTGGATCCAGATATCTGATGGTATTCAACTTAGTATTATTCAGATCAGGCCTATTGAAATTAATGGACCTAACTTAGCCATTTTCATTCATTTCAGTGGCTCTACTATGAGTAAAACTTGTTGTTGTTTAGTCATTTAGTCGTGTCTGACTCTTCATGTCCCCATGGACCAGAGCATGCCAGGCACGCCTGTCTTCAAGTAAAACTTAACCAAACACTACTAACGGTGTTGGGACATGGGTGGCACTGTGGGTTAAAACACAGAGCCTAGGGCTTGCTGATCAGAAGGTTGGCGGTTCAAATCCCCGCAACGGGGTGAGCTCCCGTTGCTCGGTCCCTGCTCCTGCCAACCTAGCAGTTCAAAAGCACGAAGTGCAAGTAGATAAATAGGTACCGTTCTGGCGGGAAGGTAAACAGCGTTTCCGTGCACTGCTCTGGTTCGCCAGAAGTGGCTTAGTCATGCTGGCCACATGATCCAGAAGCTGTATGCCGGCTCCCTCGACCAATAAAGTGAGATGAGCACCGCAACCCCAAAGTCATCCGCGACTGGACCTAACAGTCAGGGGTCCCTTTACCTTTACCTTTACTAAAGGCGTCAGTCCATGCTGCTGGAGAGAATTAGGATCCAGCATCCTCTGCCAGTGGAGGAGCGACCCCCGGGGGAAGGCTCCAAAATGGGGTGTTTTTTGCAGGGTGGGGCAGGAGCAGAGTTGAGTCAGCCAAGCTGCTGGATCTTGATCTCTCTGTGGGAAAAATTCTGTCCTGGCCAGCAGAATGAACGGGACTCTCATATTGCCACTGATGTTCCATTCCTTGCTTGCTGTGTAATGAGCTGTGGGCAGACAACAATTCTTTTCAAGAAATGTAATCCAGGTACCTCTCCTCTTTCTTTCCCCCCATGTCCCCTCCCCGCTCCCATTAGGTTTTTAAATGATGCTTATATTGTTCAAAGAAGAGAAAAGAAAATACGAGTGAATGAATGAATGAATGAATAACAGCATGGCACTGATATCCCATTGATTTCAATGGAAACTAAATGCAGCTAAGGCTGGAATCGTAAACCCTTTATTTGTGAGGAAACCCCACTGAACTTAACTGGGACTTGTTTCTGAGTGTATAGGATTGCATTGCTAGTCTGAATGCAACTCTAGGCGTTTTGGCACATTATAAAGTTTAGTTTTCTGAAATTTTGCTTCATTTTTGTATGGTGTGTGTGTGTGTGTGTGTGTGTGTGTGTGTGTGTGTGTGTGTGTTTTCAGACCATTTCAGGCCCTCCCATCAGATGTTAAAGAGATAAACAACTACCTGACATTTAGAAGATGTCTGAAGGCAGCCCTGTTCAGGGAAGTTCTTAATGTGTGACATTTTAATGTATTTTTAATCTTTGTTGGAAGCCACCCAGAGTGGTTGGGGAGACCCAGCCAGATGGGTGGGGTACAAATAAATTATTATTATTATTATTATTATTATTATTATTATTATTATTAGAATCAATGCAGTCTGAAGCACATGAATTTGCTCCAACGTTTGTTGTGAATTTGTAGACAAAAGGAATACAGAGTCATTTGTGATTGCTTATAGGTGTTCTCCACAGGTATCAACCCTTCTGCAGTCTTTGCACAGCATTGCCTTTGCAAACAGAAGGTGCCAAGTTCAATTCCTGGTGTCTCCAAGTCGTGATGGGAATATGTCCTGTCTAAAATCCCAGAAAGTCTCTGCCAGTTAGCGTAGATAATAGTGAGCCAGATGGGCCACAGATCTGACTGAGTACAAGGTAACTTTCTGTGTTCCTATATACAATCAAAAAAATTATAAACATAGATATCTTGCCTGAAATTAACAAAGTGCTTCTTAATAGCTTTATCTCCTAGCTACTGTCAGGGCAGCATTTCTCAATTTACTAAATTCATAAATCACAAGTATTTTATTTTTCCCTGTTTAAAGATTCATGTCAGTATTCAACACTGTGCCAAATCAAAGAGGTTTTGAAAATTGAGATAATTACTTAGGAGGATGGAAAATTAATTTCAGATCAAAATAGAGTTTATAAGACTCGACTGTATTTGTTGATGCATAGCAAAATTCACCAAGGCCTAATGACTGAGATAAATCTTGTTATGTAACATTTTATCATTGCTGTGCACACCACAACCTACCCTGTTACCAACTGCTATAACAAAAATGGCTTAACAATGACAATTGACGTATTAATCATTGATTGAAAGGAGCTGCAGATTTAGAAAGAGAAGCTTGATGAGGCAATAAAGTTTCCAATAGCACATTTCTTTCACGTAGTCATTTAGCTGTCTATGAACAGTATGGCAGTGAAAGGTATTTATGGCATGGAATTGCACTGATGCAGTTTCAGGAAACAAGGGCAGAGGTCAATCTAGAAGAGGGCATGGTAGGGGAAGGCTAAATCTGTGTTATTCATCCTTAGGTCACCAGACATTCTTGGACTACAACTTTCATCATTCCTGGTCATTGTCTATACAGTCGTACATTGGCTCCCGAATGGTTTGGTACTCAGACATTTTGGCTCCCAAACACCGCAAACACGGAAGTGAGTGTGAACGTTCTTTGGAACCCAAACATCCAACGGGGTTTCCACGGCTTCTAATTGGCTGCAGGAGCTTCCTGCAGCCAATCAGAAGCCGCGCTTTGGTTTCTGAACATTTTGGAAGTCTAACGGACTTCTGGAACGTACTCCTTTCGACTTCCAAGGTATGACTGTACTGGATATGGATGATGGGAGTTGTAGTCCAACAACACCTGGTGACTCAAGCTGAGGTCCTGCTTGGAAGCTTCCCATAGGCATGTGGTTGGCCACTGTGAGAACAGGACACTGGATCCAGTAGGCTCTTCTAATGTTGATTATTCAGTATTTAATTTCTAAACTGCTTAATATATCAAAAGTATCTCATATGTTCTTAAAGCTGACTCTGATGATCATAGTCTTGTTCATCTTATGACAAAATGGAGCTACTGGTGGTTGGTTCTTTATCTGACTTTGGAAGTAGCATTCAACCTTTTCTGGGCTGGATTGTGCTTTCACTCAAAAGCTCACATTCACAGTTGGGGGGCGCTGTTAGGTTCCCCCCTCCAGTTTGGGATGTTCAAGTGGCATTGGTCCCAAAGTGCCTTCTACCTATAACTTTGGACACTGTCATCCATGTGATCTCATGTTCTCGAAAACTGGGCTACTGCCCTACGTTATATGTACATGGGACTAATTCTGAAGACTACTCAGAAACTTTTGTTGGTCCAGAATATTCCAGAATAGCCTACCATTAGATAGAGGCTAGCAGTTACCCTAGGCAACTGAACTTAGGGTCATGAAAGAGCAGTTGACTGTAATTATTTCTGAATTATGACTACCAGACAAGAGGAGAGGTGCTTGAGGGATTTTCTGCCTCAGGTGCTAAAATAATTTGGCTAGCCTTGGGTACTATATGTACCTTAGCTTAGTGGCAAGGACAGAAGAGCATCATTTGCTGCTTTGCCTCAGGTGGCACAAATTATTGGGCCAGCTCTTTGCTCGACTCTTGACCAGGACCATCTGGATGGAGTACATTATGCCAGTACTTTATTTTAATTTTTAGCAATCAGTTTGTTGTTAGTTTTATTGGGTTCTTCTGACAAAGTTATCCTGTTCACACAGGGATTTCTACTTATATAACGGAGCTTCCTCTCCCGATGACCCCCCCTGAATCTGATTTGAAGTGTGGGAGAACCCCAAAACAGTGCATAGTGGGTGAAGAGTAAGTTATGATGTTCAGTTGGAATTCTTTGCACAAACAGGGTGACTCTGTCAGATATAATCCTTTGTTTTAGCCATTAGCCACAATAACAGAAAGTGCAGGTCACCATAGCTGCCAATCATTCACTTAAATGAGAAAACATTAAAACTCTAAAGCAGAAGTTATATCTTGCTGGTTAAAAAATTTAGCACAAAAATTGCTAAAATCTTTTTTTAGAAAAAGCCTTTTTATGGGTTCCATTGATGCTAGCTTAAAAGAATCTGGTTCTGGAAACAATGATCCATAGTCTTCAATATATCTCAGTGGTATTATTCTCTCTCTTGCAGTCTGCAAGTGCAGGAAACTACAGAAATATTGAGGAAGATTCTGAACTTGATTATTACCACAGTTACAGAAGCAAGACTTATGCCCACAGAGAGAAGCGGGGGTGGGGGTGGGCACTGAGAACAAAGAAAAATGAGAATTACTTTGGATTTTCTAAAGGCCATTAATTTTACTAGCTACTGTTGCACAGGGGCAAGGAAGCAGAGAGATTTGACCACCTGCAGGCTGGCTAAAGAGTGCAGCTGATATCTTCTGTGGTTTCATTTCGAAAGAGCCAACTTGGTTCCCTGCAGAGGCTGTGGATTAGAATTCCCACCATCCCTGACTGTTGGCCAAAATATCAAAATGAAATATTGTAAATGAAGGTGAAATACAAAATACAGTGGTAACTCGGGTTACATACGCTTCAGGTTACACACTCCACTAACCCAGAAATAGTGCTTTAGGTTAAGAACTTTTCTTCAGGATAGGAACAGAAATTGGGCTCCAGCAGCGCAGGAGGCCCCATTAGCTAAAGTGGTGCTTCAGGTTAAGAACAGTTTCAGGTTAAGAACGGACCTCCGGAATGAATTAAGTACTTAACCCGAGGTACCACTGTACACATTTAAGGCAGCATGATTGACAGCAAAACAAAGCATTCCTTAAACGCAAAAGACTTTATAGATTAGAATGTCAAATGCAAAAATGCAAAAAAAAAAAAAAAACCCCAACCCTCCCAAAACACCATAATTAGCAGCTAAATAAAATAACTGAAATCAAAGAAGAGTTTGGATTTGATATCCTGCTTTATCACTACCCAAAGGAGTCTCAAAGCAGCTAACATTCTCCTTCCCTTCCTCCCCCACAACAAACACTGTGAGGTGAGTGGGGCTGAGTGACTTCAAAGAAGTGTGACTAGCCCAAGGTCACCCATCAGCTGCATGTGGAGGAGCGGAGACGCGAACCCGGTTCACCAGATTACAAGTCTACTGCTCTTAACCACTACACCACACTGGCTGCATCCATCCCACCTCCCCACCAGTAACATCTAAAAAAATAATAATACATTCTTAGCAATATTCCACTTGCAACCACACTCTCAAGCATCCCCACTAATGGAACAAAACCCAGCTAATCCTCAGTCAAAATAATAAAAAAAATCTCCTTCAGGGTTAAGCATAATTTACAACATATTGCCAGGCGACTGAATGGAAGTTGGCAAAGAGCTTTTTTGGGGAAATGGCCAGGTTTTGAGTATGAGCACATTTTACAAGCATATTCCAAACCAGGCTATTACAGCACATTTGGTGACATCACTCATGTAACTTCTGACTGTGGGAGATGGAACAGAGGAGCTAAAGAGTTGACAAGGCAATGGTAACAAGGGGCTCAGAAGACAGAAGGGAAGAGCAGATATATTTGGAAAGGGTCAAGAGAGTTCTCTTGATTCATGTTGACTTGCTATGACAATGTTTGAAAATCTCTGGCGTAGACCAAATGCTACAACAAGCATCTTGACGCACTCAGCAGCCACCAGTCCATTAGTCAGACTCAGAACCAAGGCTAAGTGAATATATTTTTTAAAAAAACAAACACACACAAACAAACACACACACCCTTTCTTGGATATCACAAAAGTAAAGTCATCATCTGAAGAAAATGGAACCTGGTGGTAAAGCTGACTGATGAAAATTCTGAAAAGTTTTGGCTTATGAAACTATTGTGTTTGATTGTGTCCTGATTGCCTTGAAGACGGAGAGCAGAAATAAATCATTTGTTGTGTTCATGTATTATGACTGCGAAAGATTACTGGAACCTCTCACAAACAAAAAACAAAATAAAACACACAAAAATCCAGTGATAATAAGAGTGTTGCGGTTTTTCCAAGTTTGGAAATGCTTGGTTTAATTTTCTCCTTTAGAAAACAAGAAGAAGTAGTACATAAAGAGTCCTTTCTGGGCAACCTTCTGGTGGCCAGATTCCTTTTAGTGGATGGGAACAGAGGCAAAGCAGACCAAACAACATGTTTTTGGTTTTTTTTAACCTTTGCACAATAAACTGGTTTCAACAATCCAGGCATTGTCAGGGTTCAAGGACTCATTCTAGTCAGGCAAAAATACTTAAGGAAGCAGGGAGAAAGAGGGGCAAGGCATAGGGAGAGGGTGGTTATGGAAAAAATAAATACAGAATTCAGCAACACTTGATGAGTTATTTGCTGTCTAATGGTTTGTTGTCAAAGCCTGCAGGTCACTAGGCCTGTGATCGAATTCTGTAAAGCCCACCTAAACAAATGTCAAGCAGTGGTCTTAATTCTTTTCTTAAATTTGCAGTTCCAAGTGCTTATTAAAAACAATGCTTTTGCTCCCCCATGCTTGACATTAACAATACATGATTAATACAGACTAGCCTAATGGAAAAGCACTAAAGCAATTGTGCTCAATGATGAATAAACCATAGACGTTGATTAGAAGAGAGAGTATGGTGTAAAAATCTACGTATATTCTTTTGAATTCTTAAACAAATCTCCTTCCACTAGATTCATGCCCATTTATTTGCTATGAATTATTCACCGGCCTCTTGGGCAGATGGGTATTAATTGGTTTTCCAGGTGCAGGGCTGGGTTTAAGGAACCTATTTGAATTTTACTGTGTAATATGTGACTATTTATACACTAGATTGCTGAAAGCCACTAATATGGATCTCAGGCACAAGCCACCAAAAGTTAGTCCCATGCTACCTCCATTCATTCCAGTGGGAAATAAGGCTGGTTTGGTACATCGCTGAAGTTACAGTTCTGTATTCAACTTTGCTTGGAGAAATTTCTTCTGAATTCAGCAATGACTCACTTCTGTGTAGACATGTGTAGGAGCGTGCTGTAATTTTCAATTATGGTCAGTGAACATCTCCCATACAACCAGTGCAGAAGGGTGTTGTGGGTGAAGAAAAAACCCCTGGAATCCAGCTCCCAACAACTGCATTAGAAAGTGTTCCTGCACCACCTCACTTTCTACAGTATACAATCAGTGCTTTCAGCTGTAACAACAGCTTGGGAAACATATTTTAATTTATTTGTTTAACTTTTCTTACAGATACAGGTAGGTAGCCGTGTTGGTCTGCCATAGTCGAAACAAAATTAAAAAATTCCTTCCAGTAGCACCTTAGAGACCAACTAAGTTTGTTACTGGTTTGAGCTTTCAGGTGCATGTGTGTTCAGGTATCTGAAGAAGTGTGCATGCACATGAAAGCTCATACCAAAAACAAACTTAGTTGGTCTCTAAGGTGCTACTGGAAGGATTTATTATTATTATTATTATTATTATTATTATTATTATTATTATTATTATTTTCTTACAGGGTGTGCATGCCACTTGTCATCTTGATTTGTCCCAGGCGCAAATTTGTTTTACGATGGGCCTGTGTCCCAAGTACCTAGTAACAACCCTGTTGGAAGGTGTTTAGTTTTGGCCTAGATTGCATCCAGTTTTATTGAGAAAATGAAGGGAGAGATAATACAAACACAGAATTGAAATGGACCAAAATGGTCCAACCCTAGGAATGTGGGAAAACCACAGTGAGATGAAATTTACAATCTGATAAGTCCATGAAGGATGATGAATACATTACTTAATCCTTGCTGTGACATCATCTTAAAAAGCAGAAACATCACCTTGCTAACAAAGGTCCGTATAGTTAAAGCTATGGTTTTCCCAGTAGTGATGTATGGAAGTGAGAGCTGGACCATAAAGAAGGCTGATTGCCGAAGAATTGATGCTTTTGAATTATGGTGCTGGAGGAGACTCTTGAGAGTCCCATGGACTGCAAGAAGATCAAACCTATCCATTCTGAAGGAAATCAGCCCTGAGTGCTCACTGGAAGGACAGATCATGAAGCTGAGGCTCCAATACTTTGGCCACCTCATGAGAAGAAAAGACTCCCTGGAAAAGACCCTGATGTTAGGAAAGATGGAGGGCACAAGGAGAAGGGGACACAGAGGACAAGATGGTTGGATAGTGTTCTTGAAGCTACCAGCATGAGTCTGACCAAACTGTGGGAGGCAGTGGAAGACAGGAGGGCCTGGCGTGCTCTGGTTCATGGGGTCACGAAGAGTCGGACACGACTAAACGACTAAACAACAACCTTTGTCCAGGTGACATCTTTAATTATTGGTAATGAGATGGGACTTCAAAGTAGTTTGTTTCTGAAGTACCAGTGGTTGGCTGCAATGTCAAGTGAGTTTACTCAGAAAAACAAACCTCCATGGCATTTTCTTCTAGACAAATATGTTTTGGATCAAGCTGCCAGCTTTTCCTGTTGCTTTGATCTAACCTGGACAATTTTCAGGCAAGTCTTTTATTAATTGTTTTCTCTCATTGTAAGAAGAGCCCTGCTGCATCAGGCCAGAGTCCTATCTAGTCCAGCATCCTGTTATCAAGTGTGGTGGCTCTCAGAAGGGGCAGCACTCTTCTTTGGCTAGAAATGAGAAGACTGATGCTTAGCTTTACATACAAACAAGTTATAACAGACAATGGAATGGCTGTTAGTTCCATGAAAACAAGATTGTTAGTAACAAAGTACTTCGCAAACATCAAATAGTCCTCAGACAATAGAAGGCTCATAGTGAAGGAGACTCAGTAATGTATTGCATTATTGTGAAGTTTAAGAAATTCCTTTAATCCATTGTTTTCAGAATTAAGGAGTGCCATAAACGTAAATTCCCAGCAACATTCTTTAACCTTGCTTGCCATTGGGAATTTTTCAAACCTCTGAATTGCATGGCCTGATCTTATCCTGTATCAGGAAAAGTAGAAAAGTGGATGGGAGCAGGAGAAGACTGGGGGCACGACACTGGGCCAGTCCAACATTGCAAATCAATTTGTCCAAGACAAGTTTCATTGTGGAAAGAAAGCATCGTAACGAATGTGGGGGATATGCAAAGGGCTGTAGCTCTGTGACAAAGCACCTGACTTTCATGCAAAAGCTCCTTGGTTCAGTTTCTTGCATCTCCAAGTAGGACTGGGAGAGACCCCTGTCTGAAACCCCAGAAAGCTGTTGCCAGTGAGTGTAGAGTTGGAAGGACTAGGGCCATGTAGTCCAACCCACTCAGTGCAGTTGCCTGATACTGAGACAGATCATTGGCCCATGTAGCTCATGTAAACAAGCTAACACCTTTCTAGAGTTTCAGACAAAGGCCTCTTCCCAGTCCTACCTGGCAGGGATTGAACCTGGGACCTTCTGCCTACAAACAGAAGCTCTACCCCTGAGCTACATTCCTTTCAATTGACTAATGTTCTGAGTCAGCATCCCATGTTCCTATGTTCTGGTGCGAATGATTATATACTACCCATAGGAACAGGACTCAGCTCTTAACACATTGATATGAGGATAGATCCTACAACTTCAATAGCAGATAAATATCTCTACAGACCAGAAAGAGAAGAGCAGGCTTGCTAGCCTTCTTCACTAGGTAGGGCTGCTATGTGATATTTCTAGAACCCTCTTGCCAAAGTCAAGCATTTAGGCCAGGCTTCCTCAACCTTGGCCCTCTAGATGTTTTGAGACTACAGTTCCCATCATCCCTGACCACTGGTCCTGCTAGCTAGGGATCATGGGAGTTGTAGGCCAAAAAACATCTGGACGACCGAGGTTGAGGAAGCCTGGTTTAGGTGCATATTGGTGCTTATGAAATTTTTAGCATTGAAAGCATGTAAGTTAAACAAGAACTTTTATTTTCTTGGTTCAGAAGCATTTCCCTTCTTGCCATGACAATCTTCCTTAAACAATCATTTCCTTAAGTTGTCCTTTACCCTATATTAAAATTCACAGATGAGTCATTATAGTTAAAGGAGGTGTAGTTGGGTTTTTTGGGGGGATCCCTTAAGCATGATAAAGGTCATTGTGATATTGAAACATTCACCCTGAACCATGCGGAATCCTGGACGTGATGATATGGGTGTATAATCTGAGTGAGGTTTAGAGCCCTGTTCTGGAGATGAACTATCGTGAGATGTTTGGGAACCACCTGCCACACTATATACTGTATGTTAAAAATTGCAAATGTATCTATCATTTTTTTAAAAAGAGAAAAGTATAAATTGTTACTTCAATGGAAACAAGATTTATACTTTTACTTAAATGGAAACAAGGTGTATGTGTTACTTATATGGAAACAGGAAGATTTAATAACAAAACAAAATGCAGAGCTAGTGTTGCCTGCCAACCCAAATCTCCCTGCCCTTTCTTTATGTCAGTCTCCCTTGCTCAATGTTACTTTCCTCCTGCCCCAGCACTTTCAGGCGTGGGACGACTAGGAAATTAACTAACAATACTTTCACTGAACCCTCAGCTGGGGTCAAAGTAATCTGGTCTGCAGCCAAGGATGGAGAACGCCAAGGGAGCTGTTCACATATGCAGTTCTGCAGTCATAAAAATGGGTCTGTGAACATAAGAACTTCTTTGCTGTACCAGACCAAGATCCATCTAGTTCAGTATTTTACTAGCGGTGGCTAGCAGATGCCTATGGAAGCTTTAAGCAAAGGATGACTGTGGTGGCTTTCCTTCATTGTCTGTTCCTAGTTCCGAGAGCCAGTGTGGTGTAGTGGTTAAGAGCTGTAGACTCGTAATCTGGTGAACCAGGTTCTCGTCTCCGCTCCTCCACATGCAGCTGCTGGGTGACCTTGGGCTAGTCACACTTCTCTGAAGTCTCTCAGCCCCACTCACCTCACAGAGTATTTGTTGTGGGGGAGGAAGGGAAAGGAGAATGTTAGCTGCTTTGAGACTCCTTAAAGGGAGTGAAAGGCGGGATATCAAATCCAAACTCTTCTTCCTCTTCTTCTTCTTCTTAGTATACAAGAGTGTTCAAGTGGGACCTGCAACAAAATGTTACAGCATGGACTGCTCGGGGTTCCAGCCAGCCAGCCAGCCAGCCAGCCAGCCAGCCAGCCATGCCTTCTCCCAGGAAGCTCTATTATATTTCTCCTTCCATCTGAGTTTTCTGCAGAATTTCGAGAGACATGTACAGACTTATCACTTTTGCAGACAGGGCAGGGAACCTACAAGGGACTGCATGCTATTAGAGATATGAAAATTTAAGGCAATATATCTAGAGCAGCTGACAAATGTGCATGGAAACTTTTTGCCTGGGGCAATGCAAGACCTAGAGCAGTGAGCTGACTTGCAGGATCTATTTTGTTTTTCTTTGTGTGCAGTCATTTTATTGCTGTCATTGTTAAACAACCAGGAGCAAGAAATTCTTGACGACCTACTGGAAATCATAACAGCAGATCTGCATGCACACCATACCCTGAAAGCACACAGCTTTCCCTAAAGAATCCTGGGCATTTATCCCTCACAGAGCTACAATTCCCAGAACCTTCACACGCTTATAGTTCTCAGAGGGAAGCCATGTGTTTTAAATGTCCTTGACATGAGTGGTATGGTTCCAACACCTTCTGTCCACCCCTGGCTTAGAGGAAACCTCCTGGACTGGCCAAAGACAATGATACTATGTTTCATCACCAACAATTTGCTACCCTTTCATGACCCCCAAAATCAGCTGCCCGAGGCAGCCCGCTGACTTCCCTAATGGTAGAACCAGGCACACCCCTTGTTCCTGAGGAACATAGGAAGCTGTCTTATATTGAGCCAGAGACACTGGTCCATCTAGGTCTGTATTGTCTACATGGCTGACTCCAGAGTTGGCTCTCCAGAGTTTCATACAGAAACTTCTCCCAGTCCCACCTGGAGATGCCAGGGATTGAACTAAGAACCTTCTGCATGCAAAATAGATGCTCTACCACTGATCTACCTGTCTTCAACTAAACTACAGTGCCCTAGTTGTGTTCTAGCCACTGGCTCACCCTTTTTTAGCCTACAGTTTCATTTTCTCTCCTAGCCAGTGGTGCATTTGCTGCTTAATCTGCCTCTTTTCCCCACAAAGGCTGAAGGCATTTTGACACATCGCATTGAAAAGTGCTATGTGCATTTCCTGTGTTTGCAAATCAACTATACACCCTTCATTTAAAAATGACCTCTTCCTGTTTCTTGTTGAGCTTTAATCACAATCACACACACACACACACACACACACACACTTGCACACTAATAGCTTGCCTCTTCACACATTGCATTTTTATTTTTTTTAAGGGCCACACCAAATACATTTCAGGTATACATCTAACCACAGCCCTATTGGGGCATTTGGCCTGACCATGCAAGGGCAAAAAACGTAGTCAAAGTGGTTTTGCCTGGCAAGCGGCAGTGAGAATACAAGGTGACCATTTGAATTTTCCACAATGCCCTGGAGTGTTAGGGACATTGCAGGGAATTAAACTGGTAGCTCACAAACCCAAAGGCATCAGTGCTGGTGGGCCATGGCAGCTGTCTAAGGGTGCTGGGTGCTGATGTTCAGCCTTTGCAAATGGGATGTAACGGGTAACAGCAGTACAGACAGATCTTCTGCCATGGCTTAAAGCTCGAACAAGTAGACACATTCAGCTGCTGTTAAGAGGCCACAGAAATCAAGTGTAAAGAAATCAAGTGGCCTACATGCAGGTGATAAAGAAAAATCCTGGGGTGTGGATTTACTCCACTGCCCAGCTTGTTGGGGTGTCACTCCCTGCAAGTCTCTCCAGTCAGCAAAAGAAGGAGTCTCAAAGCCAACAACAGTGGTCAATAGACCTGATCTTTATTTGTTGCAATAAGGTTCAAACACACACAGAGTAGGAATCCCAAGCATGGGATTGCGTGAACTTTTAAGACCTCTCCCCATTTCCCATAATACATTTTTCAACAGCATCATCAATACATCACAAATATGTCACCAAGTAGGAATGTTTGGCATGTAGAAACATGAGCCCATCACCCACCCCTGTCAATAACCCCAGTTCCCAACACCTTTTAACTACCCTCTTCCCCTAAGAACAATAAAAATATTTACACATCCACCTAGCTGCAAGGTTTTCGTGTGCTTCTCCTTTGAAAGTATCAGGATTCAATCCACCATCTGATGGATTTCTGTCTGGGGTACGTGCTGCCCTTGATTGCCTCCTGCCTCCTATTGTGTGGCTAAGTTCACAACTTGTAAAAGGGCAAGGAGTATGTAACCTTATGCTTAAGGGATTATGGAGGCAGGGGGCAGCCCTGGATTCCCCTCTTCCAGAGGAGTCATTAGGCATTGGAACCAAGGAAATCAGTTAAAATATTGAATTTTGGCAATTATTAGATTCTATATTGGATAGTCAGAGGAAACAGTACGATACATGGCTTATTGCTACCATTTTATAGACTACTTTTCTGAGCCTCTTTTCTGTTGCGTATGTATGGTGCTTGTGTCAATGGTCATTGTCCTGGCCTTAGTTAGAGGCTGTGGTGGGGACTTGGGATTTTTTGGGGGAGTTGTTTAACTGCCCCCCCCATTTCTGGTTTTAACACAGGTGTGAACCAAATCCAGGTGAGCTATAAAGGTCTGTTTAGTGTCATATGCAAAATTCTTGCAAGGCCCTGGATGTTGCGGGGTTCCTGGGTCTATGGATTTTGTAAAGCTGACATAAGGAAAGTCATGCTGGATCAGGCAAATTGCCCATCTAGTTCAGCATCCTGTTCTCAGAGTGGCTAACCAGATGCCTGTGGGAAACTCTCTTCTCCTGGGATTTCCAGCATCTAATATTCAGAAAACTATGGAGGCAGATCATAGATATCATGGCTAGAAGCCACGGATAGCCTTATTCTCCATGAATGGGTCCTTTCCTTTAAAGCCATCCGCGTTGGAATGCATGTGACTTCCACTGCTGGTAAAAGTCCTACCACATAGACTCTGCTATGTATAAACACATTTGCTATGTGGGGTGGCCCATTCACATGCCTGAACTTGATGGAGCACACACCAAAGAGTTAGGCAGACACCCATCATGGCAGTCGCATCTGGCTTGGCTCCAAGACTGTGCTTAAGTTACGAGCACTAAAGGCCAGGAGAACTGATTTCAAGGCCCACTTTATATAGGATTCAGGGCAGGCATAAAAGCCCTTCCTTGCTTAAACTTCCCAAGTGTGACCAGTAACATGTCTGTCTTTGTTATATCTCACCTATTTCTATTTTCTCTCCCTCCAACTTTTTCTGCTCACAACAATTATGTGAGGTAGTCTGGGATGAGAAGGGAAGCTTCAGGGCCAAGTGAGAATTTATTTATCACAGTGATCACCTTTAGAATTGTAGAGTCCTAAGAGACCATGGGGGATGCAGGTGGCGCTGTGGGTTAAACCACAGAGCCTAGGGCTTGCCGATCAGAAGGTCGGTGGTTCAAATCCCCACGATGGGGTGAGCTCCTATTGCTTAGTCCCTGCTCCTGCCAACCTAGCAGTTCGAAAGCATGTCAAAGTGCAAGTAGATAAATAGGTACCACTCCGGTAGGATGGTAAACAGCGATTCCATGTGCTGCTCTGGTTCGCCAGAAGCAGTTTAGTCATGGTGGCCACATGACCCAGAAGCTGTATGCCAGCTCCCTCAGCCAATAAAGCAAGGTGAGCACTGCAACCCCAGAGTTGGACAAGACTGGACCTAGTGGTCAGGGGTCCCTTTACCTTTAAGAGACCATGGGGGGTCATCTAGTCCAATCCCCTGAAATGCAGGTAACTTTTGCTCAAGGTGGGTCTTGAATGCATGGCCTGGAGATTAAGAGCCTCATGCTTTACCAACTGAGCTATCCTCACAACAACCCTGTGAGGCAGGTAAAGCTGAACAAACTGAACAATGAGACCACCCAGGAAGCTTCATGGCTCAGTGGGGATTCAAACCCTGATCTCACAGGTCAGACATCAAGCCAGGACATGGATACCTTACACAGGTATATGCAGGGATGTTAACTCGAAACAAATATTGGGGGGCTCAGCTAAGCCCCGCCCCGTATTATCGATCACATGATGGTGCACACCATCTGAATGTCAATGTCCATCAACTGGGGGAGGAGGCCCCCTCAAATCTTTTATTGGAGGACCTCAACCCCTGGGAGTTGGAGTTCCAGACGATGCCACACTCCAACTCTCAAGAGCCCCGGCCAACATGCCCAATGGTCAGGGACGACGGGCGTTGCAGGCCAGCAGCCCCTGAAGGGCCACAGGTCCGTCCCCTCCCGCCCCAACCCCCCTCGCTTGGCCAAGCCGAGGCCTAACCTAACCCAGTATCCTAAAAGGGCAGCGCAGGAGCTGGCGGGACTCGCGCGCAACGGAGCCTTTTTTGCCCCGCGCCCACCACGAGCCACCTCCTCCTCCTCTTCCTCTGGCCGCTCCCCGAGGGAGCCACCTCTCCCGGGAAGAGCCGCCTGGCAGGGGAGCGCGGCGGCCGCTCGCCTGGAGACCTCTCCGCCTCCTCCTGCTGCTGCTCCTCCGCCTCCACCGGCTCCGGCGTCGGCGAGCAACAGTACGTGTGGCGGGCGGAGTGTCTGGGCTGGGAGCGGCGGCGAGGGGAGGGGTTTGCGGCTTGGCGTCGCTGCAGAAGTGTCGGCCTGTCGGGGAGCCGCCACTGTGCGCGCGCGGGTGGATGCCGACGGGGGAAGAGCCTCGCTCGCCCGCCCGCCCGCCTGCCGCTTCCAGCTGCCGCCGCCGCCGCCGCCGCCGAGGCTTCTTGGGGGCTGCTCTCCTTTCGCCTCCTCCTCCTCCTCCTCCTCCTCCTCCTGCTCTCCTCCTTGTCAACATCTCTCCCGCCCCGCGGTGGCGGAGGGGAGCCGGGATGTGAAGCCTCCGGTTCCGATTCGGTGGGCTCTGCCTCGATCTCCCGAGTGCTGCTGCTGCCGCCGCCGCCTGGCTGCCTTCCCCCCGCGGTTCCCCGAGCGCCAGGATCCCTCTCGACCCCCTGACTCTCGGATCTATTGTCGAAGCCGGGAGGAGGAGAAGGAAGAAGAGGAGGAGGAGGACATCTGCACATCTGGGCGAGCGCATCTGGGCATGCAACATCGACCTTTCCTCCGGGGTGGGGAGCAAACAAGGAGGAGGAAGACCTTTCCCCCCTCGCCTTCTGGCTGTTTTTCTTTCCCCGCTAACCCCCCATCCTTCCTCGGAGGTTTCCATCTTTTAACTGCCTCTTAACACTGGCAGAGAAGGAAGGAAGCAAGCCAACGAGCGAGCGAGGGAGGTGGTGGTGGTGGAGGAGGAGGTGGCGGCGGCGGCGGGGTTGGAAATCCGAAGGCTGCTCTTTTTTCCCCCCTTTTTAATTTTTTTCCTCCCCCAGGGATTTAGTTCATGGGGATGTGTTCAAGGCAAGAGAGGATTCAGAAGGATATTGACATTGTGATCCAAAAGTGCAAGGCGGAAAAGGACTGCCTGTTTGCAGGTGAGTTTGCCAGCCGCTGCTCTTGGTTCTTCCTCGATGCCCCCCACTCCCGCGCCCATGTAATGCTTTCGGGCGTGTGTGTTTTTTTTTTGGGGGGGGTGTTCTTTTGGTGTCGCCTCCCCCCCCCCCCATGGCATCACGATTCTCTGTTGACAGTTCTCTGTGAGAACAACGCTGATCTTTTCCTCCCTGAAAGCTTGCAAGGATCTCTCCCTCCTTACCCCCACCCCAGCACATACAGACACGCACACACAACACTAATGCTCTGTGGGGCACCTAAGTGATGTGGGAGTTGAACCTCAAGCGCTGGATGCTTTCCTCAGTTAGGTTGCCTTTTGATCTATTTGGTCAGATCTGCCATCTGATTGATTTCGCAAGAGTCTCCCCCTGTTTTGTTTTTTGGTGTGTGTGATCAGCAGAGCTAAACAAAAACAAAAATATTTTTTTTTTAAAAAAACCCAACAGAAAACTGTGCCCATATTTTATGTGCATGGAGAGCAGGCTGATGGTGGCATAGAAGAAGGCTTCTTCCAGGGTGGAACTTGAGAGATTATTATCTACAGATGTCCAGAGCTGAGCTGTCTTCCTTTTTGTGATCTCTCTCTCTCCACCCCATCTCTCCCTCCTCAATATTTGGCTTGTTGCTTTCCTCTATGATCATTACTTGCAATGTTTAATATGCGTTTAGCAGTCTGGCTTGTTGCTGCCTGTTGCCTTTACTGACAATGGAAATTCTTTCCGTTGCCATAGTACCGAGGCAGCACTTGTTGCAGGGAGGGGAGGGGGGTTCCTGCTGTAACATTATTTCTGTCTCCAACCCCCAACCCCCACTTCAGACTAATCCCTGTGCCCATATTGGTGGCTGGCTGGGGGTGGGCTGAACACGAGAGGCAAGTTCACACGCCAGGCGTCATGCACAAAACGAACAATAAGCGTTCAGCAACAACACAGCTCTTTTGTGTTTCAGATTTCAGATACGCAGATTCCACTTTTACCTTCACCTACGTCGGAGGATCCAAAAGGTATGAGTAAGTTGAAGCAGCTTATTTTCCTTTGACTCTCTATTGATTCCAAACCAGCCTGTATTCAGTAAGTTAAGAATTCTCCCCCCTCCTTTTTTCCCCTTTGAAGATAGTGTTGATGCCTTGAGGCTTCTTTTGGAAGAAATATTGGTCTGGAAACAGGTGTTCTGTGGGGCGATGATTCGTCATCAGAAGCTCATTGATCAAGGGCTCTGCTCTTGCTTGTTTTGCCTTTCCTTGCTCTTGCTCTGAATATATGCAGGGTTATTTTCGACAGGTGTAGCGGGAGGTGGATCACCAGAACAGAAAGTAAGTGTTTTGAGAGGCGTGGGTGTAGAAGAGAGCACAGTCAGGAATGAGTAATGTTTGTAGTGCAATGCCCATGGAAATTCAGATCCCGTGTCAACCATCAGCAAAAGTAAAAGGAAGTAATGACAGCAGCGAAGGCAAGGCTGCAATACCTTAACACTGTTTGCAATTTTCTGTGTTAATGCTGCAGATAATTGAAATAAGGGGGGGAAATATTCAATAAAGTTTATGGCGCATATAACTATCACTTCTTTAACAGCTGAGCAATGAACCAATTAACTGTGACACACTTTGAAGTTATTCACAGTTGGTGGACATTGTTTTGGCTACAGTAATCTTCACTTCATTGAATAAATTTCACCCTGTGTTTCATTTTTTTATATAAAAAACTCCTGCAACAGCTATGTATTTTTTTTTTATTGCATAATGTGCTGTATTAATGGGCAAAGAGGCTTGGCTGCAAGGCAGAAGGACTTTCAAAGGAAAAGCTGTTGCCCATTGTCTAGATTAAGTTGCTTTTTGTGGTGTTATGTTGAGAGACTGACTAGGTTAACATTATCCCTCAAATATCAGGAGCAAGTGATTGGTTTTGAAATGGAAGCCAATCTTAGTGATAGTTCCAGCAGTTCCTACCTGGTTTGTGTGTGTGTGTGTGTTTGTAAAATATTTTCGAGTGATCTCTGTATAAGGAGAATACATTGAAGTTTTATGCGAACAAGATGCCCAAAGACTTTTTTCCAATTAGAATTGTCCCCCATACACCTGCTTTTCTACCCATGGGGCTAATTTGGGCAGTAAATGTGGGAGGCAGTGGAAGACAGAAGTGCCTGGCGTGCTCTGGTCCATGGGGTCACAAAGATTCGGACATGACTAAACGACGAAACAACAACAACAACATCTTTCTGTCTGCAGGTGGAAAAACAGTTGGGTCAATTTTGACTGGAAAAAGTAGCCCAAGGGGGAAAAATGGTTAAGGGTAACCAAGGGTCTGGAAAACAAGCCTTATGAGGAACAGTTGTGGGAGTTGGGTATGTTTAGTCTAGATAAGAGGAGACTAAGAGGAGATAGGATAGCCATCTTCAACTGTCTAAAGGGCTGTCACATGCAAGATGGAGCAATCTTGTTTTCTCCTGCTCCGGAAGGTAGGACTCAATGGCTTCAAGTTACAAGAAAGGAGATCCAGACTAAACATCAGGAAGAACTTTAAATGGTAAAAGCTGATATCTCCTTCCTTAGAGGTTTTTAAGCAGAGGTTGGATGGCCATCAATTATGGATGCTTTAGCTGAAATTCCCACATTGCATGAGGTTGGGCTAGATGACCCTTAGGATCCTTTCCAACTCTTCAATTCTATGATTTTATGATTCTAAGCAACAACTCCAACACGCGCACACACACATCCTATTTAAAGTCCCTGCCAGGTTGGATTTCAGTTTTTTAATCAAAATGTTGATTGCATATTTCCCAGCATCTTATCTACTTCAGCACTCTGGCCTGCATTCTTCAGATTAAACTGTATTTATCCATCGCTATATCACTCCAGCCCAATCCATAGCCCTATCATATGCAGAGCTAGGCACACCTAAATAAATGGGCCTAGGCTGATCGACCCAACTGTTCATAAGATGAGGTTGCTGGTGAGAACTTCCGGCACAAGGTTCCTATGAGTTTAGGGTTGCACTTTGGTCATTTCTGTCTGCCTTGTGGGGCAAGAGTTTAGCTTGTTGTTAAATGCTAAGGGCACCTTCCCTTCTGAATCTGCAGCCTAGAAGTGCTTAAAAAGCGGTTTGGTGGAATTGTTTCAGATTTAAAATGATTGGCAGCTTGATCCTATGTACATGAGCACTGTAATCAGACTTTGTAGCCATTCTTGTAGGTGTTGTTGCAACAGCCAAACTTGTGTTGTGACAGCTATTGTGGCACCTTGTGTGACACAAGCTGGTCAGAGTTGGATTGCTTCAGTATGTTTGTTTCCTCGACATCATTGGTGCACATATGTGCTAGTGAGAGGAGCTGGTGGTCCAGTTCACAGGTCCGAGGATGACACATCCGAGGTCAAAAACAAAACCTTTCTGAATTGTTTCTATGCAATGCAAAGACTGCCTCATCTAACTAAGGCTTGCTGTTGATTGCATCCCCGATAAGAAAGCAGCATCTGCAATCAGCTTCCAGCAGTGGACAAGGGGACATGTGGACTTCTTTTTCCGACTCTGGTTCTCCACTTTGTACTTTGACTGGCAGTGGGCTCTCCAGGGTCTCAGTCCAAGGTCTTCCTGATCACCTGCTACCTGATTCTTTTAACCCAGGGCTGGCCAACGTGATGGATGTATGGTGTGTGTTGCCTTTTTCATGGTGCTTTCCTGGTGTTCTGGGACTCTAGTTCTCAATAGCCCAGGCCAGCATGGTCAAAAGTCAGGGATAAATGGGAGCTGTTGTTGGACTACATCTGTGAGGCTCCAAATTGTTTTAACAAGAAATGCCAAGACTTAAACCTGAGGTTTTCTGATTGCAAAATGTGTGCTGTATCCCTGAATTGTGATCCCTTTTTCTAGTGGCTAATAGCCATTGCTAGGCTTGCCTTCCATCAGTGTGTCAGATTCCTTTCAAAGCTGCCTAAGCCAACGGCTATCACCACGTCTTTGGGTGGTGAGTTATGTAGTGTGTGAAGATTTCCTATTGTTTGTCCCAAATCTCCCATTGTGCAACTTCATTGGATCCCCCTGGATTTTAGCACTGTGAACAGGAATGCTTGAGGAACTCCTTCTTTGTGAATTCCAGTATCAGTTGACCTGATCTACAATTCAAGGATGAATGTGCAGATCAGAATGCACTTTTCCAGTGACTTTTGCAATTCTCCAATTTTTTTGTGATGCCAAAATGCATATAATATGTTACTTTTGAGATAAGATATGTTCAGAAAAGCAAACTCAGAATGTGCATTCAGAAGTACATATTTTGTGAGAAAACATGTTCACACACAATTTTTAATACTTTTTTAAAAAAAGGCATCAGTTAAATAGGCTATCAGAGTGAGAAAAACCTTTCCCACTTTTTAGACACATAATTTTATAATACTCTGTGACGTTCACTCATAGTGCTCTTTTTCAACTAAAAGCCCCAGGATGCCATAGATTTTCTTTATAGGAGTAGGGCATTTATTTGGAAATAGCCCCATAAATTCCAATAGAGTAAGCAATACAGTGGTACCTCGGGTTACAGACGCTTCAGGTTACAGACGCTTCAAGTTACAGACTCCGCTAACCCAGAAATAGTACCTCGGGGTAAGAACTTTGCTTCAGGATGAGAACAGAAATTGCGCAGCAGCGGTGTGGTGGCAGTGGGAGGCCCCATTAGCTAAAGTGGTGCTTCAGGTTAAGAACAGTTTCAGGTTAAGAATGGACCCCCAGAATGAATTAAGCTCTTAACCCGAGGTAGCGCTGTACTTTCCTTCCTAGTAAATATGTTCAGTATTGGGAGTAATATGTCGAAGATGCTATGAGTACATTAATGAGAATAACTTTCTATTACCCCAATTTAGCTATGGCAATAAGTTTAAATGCCAGTTACTTTTGCTATATGTTAGTGACAAACACGGTTTTATATTCCCAGCACAGGACAAATAGATGTGATTTCAGTCACAGGTGAGGTTTTTGAATGGGTGAAGTCTGCTATGAGAGGGGTTTGGAAATTGTGGTCTGTGGAGCTACATGGTGGTCTAACGGGAGCGACATTCAGATGGTCTGTGGTGTGTCAGTGAATTTGCAGTTGACAACAAGAGGCAGCAGATCCATCACATTAAATGTTGCTATTGATTTTTAATTGGGTTCCTTTTTTGTGCTTCTTCGTTTCTTCTATTACATTTTATTGTATTACCATTCAAATCCTATGGAATTGAAAATGTAGTAAAATAAAATGCAGTCTATCTGGAGTAAAGGAAGCAATAAAAGTACAATTTAAAATCATACAGCATCTAGCACAGTGCATTACAATTGCTACAAAAGCTAGAAAAATTATTAAGTGGTCCTCCAGTGATTTTCAAGTGGTCCATGGTTGGTGGGGAGTATGGCAACCGCTGTCCTATGAAATGCAAACTGTTGTCTTAGGTTACAATTCAAAACAAGAGTTACAGTATAATCCTAAACATATTTACTCAGTAGTAGGACTTCCTTCCATGCAAACGTGCATATGATTTCAGACTGAAGTGCGTGTAAGAGTGAAATCTTTTAAGCATGTTTACTCAGAAGTAAGGCCAACTGTGTCCAATATGACACACCCGCTGGCGTGTTAGGATTGCAGCCTTAGGCTGCAGTTCTGTGGAAACTTATTTGGAAGTACTGTAAACCCCTATGTAATCAACGGGACTTAGTTTTGAGTGCAAAGGATCAATTCACACATCTGTTGAAATCCCTGAACTTAAGGTGTTTGTCTTGGACTGTGTACTGATGGGTCCGTGTGTATCTACAATAAAGTTTAAAATGTCTATCTAGTGGAAAAAGCACTAGATTTGAGAGTGTTTTCAGATTTCACAAGATACTGGAATTCACATTAGGGTGTTTAATCTCACAGCTTTAGGTCCTTTAGCTTCAAGCAAGAAACAAATGCAAACAGCATTTACAATTACAATTAAATTTCATAACCAAGGAAGTTAATGCATTTGCTTTCTCATCAGCAATTTTAGAGATGCTTTATACGGATGATCAATAGCTCAAGGCTGGGACTCAATGACCTTTTCGGTGCTGTGTGATTTATCGTGAAAACTCTTGCAACATTTTTAGTACTCAGATGGGTGCTGGTGATTTGGTTTGCTGATTATTATTATTCTTAGATATATGAAATTGGCTCCTAATGATTGTCCTCATCAGCCAAAATCTCATTCCTTGAACCTGCACTGGGTAATGAGCCTTGTGCATCAAATCACAGTGGAATGATGATATTGCTAAACACTCTATTGGCTGGTCAAATAACTTCACATTATTATCTTTGTTATCTTTACAGCACTGTTATGAGATAGGTCAGTTTCAGCTGTCCTGGGACCCTCATTCTCATGTGGGTTAGCTGCTATGCATGCCATCCATGTATTGGCATTCATAGACCTGTCTTGCATTATTGCATGTTCTTCACATACTTGGACATCATTGTGGGACTGGATAGACACATTCTAGGAAATGGGTACTGAACACCCATTATACCAAACTCCTGAACCAGGAAATTGTTTTCCCAATTATTTGTGATCGGATTCTGAGTCTGGGAACGATCGGCTTGTGTAACACCACATAATGAATTCTTGACTGAGTTGAGACTTGAACAGGGAGTTTTCTTACTTACGTTCTAAGCCACCATACTATAGCAGCTTCCCAGAATTATTATTGTTTTTCTGCATGGGCAGTCCTCAAGTGTGGAAGATCATAATGTGTGAACTGGGCTACAGCAGTTAAATGCTAGGAACAATTTCCATGATTGTAACAGCTGGATATGGTGTCATTAGAATCACAGCTATGCTGTTGACTGCCTCTGCTGTTGCTTAGCTTATTCCTTCTGTTTCTCTCCAGAAGATCAGGGCTGTTTGGATGACAAGAGAAAAGGTGTGTGTGTGTGTGTGTGAGAGAGAGAGAGAGAGAGAGAGAGAGAGAGAGAGAGAGAGAGAGAATCTGAGGTCAGTTAACAAATTCGGAGACACATTAACACCCTTCCTCTTCACACTTCTGGCTTTTTCTAATGCTCTCTGCACCAGGGCAAATCCTCATTTCACAGAGGGCAGGGAAGGGATTACCTTTAAATGGCAACACCTCCTTAGTGGGCAGAGAGAAAAGGGAAATGAAAGAATAGGCAACAGAGATTAAAATAAAGACTGCAGCAAGTTTGAGCCAGTTTTGCCGTACCGAGAGATGATTGTATAGCTTTGCTTCTGCTGCCAATGGCATGTGATCTCCAGGGACTCAGTTACATTGGCAAAGAGAAAGCGCTTTATAGGCATTGTATATGCATTATAACACTGTGACACCAGAAGGCGCTGTAGAGTTCTGTTTTTGCCAACCCAATTTCTCATAAAAAGTTTACAATGCCTTTAACTGAAATGCTTCTTTGATGTGTCAAGAGCCAACCCAGGAGATGGACAGGGCTTGCATTATCAGTGTAAAAGTAAAAGCTTTACTAGTTGGTGAGATAAATGGGCAAAGCAATCCTAACCCACAGAAGTCCACCTGAGGAGAGTTAGGATGGGGTGGAACTGCTGTTCCATTGAATGTTCTATCCACTGCAGCTAGGCTCCCAGCACCCCCAAATAAATCTCCAGAAATACAGATGTCCCACTAAGAGTACAGCTCATTTCAGGGGCATGGCAGGGTATGGATCAAGAAGCAGCAGCTACTTATCCCCTGACTCCTGTGTTGAAAATTGAATCCTTCTGCACTGGTCTTTGCATCTGTCTTGTCTATAGCTCAGGATAGCTCAGTCAGTATGGCACGAGACTCTTAATATCAGGCTTGTGGGTTTGAGCCCCATGTTGAGCAAAAAAATTTCTGCATTGCAGGGGGTTGGATTAGATGACCCTTGTGGTCCCTTGATTCTATGACATGTGGGACTAGCGGGGAGGAGTCACTCTGCCGTAAGTTGGGGTAAGCAAAGAGCAGCTTCCATTTGTAAATTGGAGTGCAATTTAAGGATAAAAAATTTGAAGCCTCCAGAAATCTGCTCACTTTTAAAGCTCTTGAAAAGAAGTGTCTGCCTATAATATGCATTCAGCTGGTCCTCCAGCAGCAGAGGCATGGGAGTGGTAGAGGTAAGGGGGCTTCTTGTGTCCCACTCTGTGCAGCTGCCCTAGGATTTATGGCGCTATTACCACTGCCAACAGTATGCCAGTTGGGCAGGAAACCAGGTGAGCAGGTGAGGGGATTGGAGAGGAAGGGTTTGTGTGTTCAGAACACTGAAATGACTTTGTTCCTGCATCTACTTGTAAGAAAGAGTTCATCCAACTTTTTTTTTTTTTTTGCTTTCCATAGGATCGTAGAATTTGTGGGCTTCTGCAAGACAGTTTATTGTGGAGTTGGAACTAATTGTGCATGCAAGCTTCTCACAGTGTCCACACAATGCCTCATATTAGTTTTGCATTTAAACTGGATCTGCTGTTTCCCAGGGAAGTCCAGTGTTAGCTCAGAATTCAGTAATGGTCACCTTGGAAACATTGTTATATTTTATCAAGCAACTTGCAAAGGCCGAAGCTGAAACATTTTGCTGTCAGAATTTAGCAATTCTGTTTTGTCAGTCAGTGTAAAAAAAAAAATGGTTTTAGTGATTAACTGCACCCTACCAGGATCCAAAAGATACTTGTTTGATGCTTTCACATGTGTCCCTCTGTCTGGTAAATCTTGATTAAAAGAGTGCTGGAAATTGTAGCTCTGTAAGGCATAAACTAGAGTTCCCAGGATTCTTTGGGGAAAGTAATGTGCTTTAAATGTGCTTTGTGGAAGCACCCTTTTAGAGTCAGAAGGGATGTTGGTGGTCAGTGCAGGGTCGACAATGATGGGTGCAACTAAGCACTTCTGACAGATGGTTGTGCAGCCGTTGCTTAGAGACCTCCAGCAAAGGGGCAGCCTGTGTCTCCACGGGCAGTATGTTCCACTGTCAAACAGATCTTGCCCTAAAAAAAAGTTTATCCCAACCTGCCTCCCTGCAATTTCCACCCATTGGCTTAGTCCTGCCCTGTGGAGCGACAGAGAGAACAAGACCGTTCCATCTTTTGTGTGAAGGTCTTTTCACTGCTAAGTTTAGATGTGATTGAAGGCCCTCGAATGCTAAACTGCCAGGAGTTCACATTGTTAAGTTTTCCTTTCACCTGCCTGAGTTAAGCATTTGAAAGTCGATTATAATTCTTGATGCCTGATGCTGAAGAGAGGGGAATTCAAACCGGCTGACTTATGACATTTTTATTAGGATGGATAATGTTGACTCTGTAAAGACCTGCATCCCTTGTGGCCAAGGCAAAGAGAGGTTAGCATTTCTTCCGTGACTGTGTGGCATGTTTCTGCCTGTGAAGGGAATGAAGAGCACTTCCATCTCAACTGGCTTCGCTCAAGTGCATGCAGGATGGGATTCTCAGACTGGCTTCGTTCATGATAGGGGAAAAAATATTTTCTCGTTTACTCTACTGTGCCCAGAAGAGAGGTTCACAGCTGAAACTGTACGACCAAAAGGTAAAATTGGCCAAGGCTGATGGGCACAGGTTACTTTGCATTTTCAGGGATGTTAAATTCAAACAGGCTGCAATAAGTGGTGAATTTGCCTTTTCCACAAAAGTGAGAACCAGTCTGCATATTTTCAAAGTACTGGTTTGTTGGGGTTCCCCTCCCCTTATTTTTATGGTAAGAATTGCCCACTTTATCTTTCTGTTTCATTGCTTGCTGTTAAGATTGCTTTGCCCATTATTAACGATGCATGTCAGATTCTGTGCTTAAAATTGCAGCCTCATGACTACGATCACATTCCAGCCTGCACATCAGTGGTAGGTGTGCATGTTCTGAATGCTGAAGATCTCAGGTTCAATGTGTGGATCCTCTAGCTTGTCATGGATCAGGGAAGAGATCACAGGAAAGATCCTTTGCCTGAGACCGTGGAGAGCCACTGCTAGTCAAAATAGACAATACTGGCCTAGATGTACAAATCAGCCTCACTGGATATAAGGCAGCTTCTTTTGATTCTAGGAAAGTTTTCCATTCCCCACAGGAAGCCTCCCTGCACATTTGGAGAATGGCTTTGCTGTATTAGACCTTCAAGCATATCTAATACAGCCTGTTGTTTCCAACATTGACCACCTAGATGCCTAGGGAATCTCATAAGCAGGACATGAAAGGGAGAACAGTTCCCTGGTAACTAGAGATGGGCAAATCTGTCAAGTTTGGTTTCTCCCCATTTCTCATTTTTCCAAACTTAAGTTCAGTTCTCTACATTTTCAAATCGGTTTGCATTTTTTAAAAATGTCCTCATTAAAATTATTTTGCATTTTAGTGCAAATTTCTCCTAATGCTCACATTTTCATATGCATTTTCCTCTAATACACACTTTTTTCAAATATAGTGCATCTGTGGCAGTTATTTATGTGCATGTATGCACACACCTTTCTAATAGATGCATTTTTTGCACATATTACTTGGCTGGAGAACTGCACTGCGGAATTCGGAGAAGTGCAAATTTCAAAGGATGGCTGTGTTTTGATTCTCATATTGTTTCCATAAGTGTGAATTAAGTAAGTTAGCCTTTAAATGTCAACTGAGTTGAATTTCTCCCAAATCCATCCTAGAAACTAATACTTGCTGGCATATTGCCTCTCAGTAGGGAGTGGCTAACTGATGTTGTTCAGTTGGTGCCAAAGGGCAGGTTCCTGGAAGTTACGTTCCCTATATGCTGGTAGGATGAAAGACCTAGGAAAACAGAAAATGGAATGTAGGGAGTTGCCTTTATATTGGAGGCAGACCCATGGTCAGTATTGTCTACACAAGGGGCAGCCAAAGTGGTTTCCTCCAGATGGTGTTGGAGTAAGACTCCTGCTGTCTCTTGCCATTGGCCATGCTGGCTGGTGTCAATGGGAGCTGGAGTTCAGCAGCACCACATTGACTCTGTCTGGTCTACACTGACTGGCAATGGTTCTTCAAGATTCAGATGGGGTCTTCTCTCCTGGTCCTACCTGAAGATGCTCAGGATCAAACCTGGAACCTTGTGCATGAAAACCACATGCTCTTATCACCAAGTTATAGTCCTTCCCCAAAGGATAGTGTTTGGCACAAGGTCACCTGGTGAACTTCATAGCTGAATGGGTATTAGAAGGTCTCATCCATCTTAATTTGGTGCAGTAACCATTGCACCACATGCATTCCCTTTGGCGTCATCACTGTGGCCAGGCAGAGTCATGGATTCCCTAGCAATTAATTGCTCAGGGCCTGATCTCAAAAATAGCAATGCAATGAAATTAATCGGGCAGGTAAGGAAAAGGCTTTATTCAGCCTAGTTTCTGCATAGGATCTAAGACTGTAGTTTTGCTGTCATTTCAGTTCTGGCTTCCCGTAGAGCCCAGCATGCGATTTTGGTGGTTGGATCAATAAGAACATCTTTACTCATAAACGGTATTGAGCTGCAATATTGTGGAAATTACGTGACAATCAGATTTAGACTGGACATAAATATGGGCAAAGCAGGGCTGATATTTGAAGGAGTTTGTCATCCCCCCCAGCTCCCACTTCAAATAAAGTTAAAGGAAGAAAAAAGAAAATCTCCTGTGGAGCTCAAGTCTGTGAATTGCATGGATTATCATAAATAATCCTTTCCCTGTGAGGCTTGAGTAATCATTTTTTGGCTGTCTGACTGGCCAGGCACTGCTTCATTTTTCGAAAAACGATCTGCGTTCACATTTCTGAATTATTGGAGCTGTTTGACAGGCCTGAAGTGTTTGCTGGTTTAGGAAGACTGTAATTAGGAATTTATTAGTCGAGAACATCTTTGTGGGATAATCTGGGCACTAAATATGGAACAGGACTGTATAGCAATTTTGATAATTTTTAAACTGCCATTTTTGGAAAGCTCTCAGACAAGTTGAGAGATCTCCCCCCACACACACATATTGCAGGATGTTCAGTCAGGTGCCGTGACAGGGCAAGATTTACTTTCCATTTAAACAGCGGCAGCTTGGCTATTTATTTATTTATTTCCGCAGGAACGAAAAAATGACATTTAGAATTGCAACGCGTATTTCTGTTGTTCTACTTTGCTGTCCTGCTTTCTGTGGGATGCTGGCCATTCCAGAATCCAGAGGACTTTAAGGAGTGCTGATCTGGCACCTTTGCAAAGGATGGCATATTGTGCCCTGGAGTCTGCAGATATTTGTACTCAGTTTACGTAAAATGAAGGCTTAGTACTTCTTTCTTTCTTTCTTTCTTTCTTTCTTTCTTTCTTTCTCACCCTCTCTCTGTCTGCTTTAAACAGGGCTTTCCTCTTAGTTAACAAATTGATTTCTAATGGCCTCTCTGGAGCTGATTCCTGCACGATCAGGGTTTCTAAATCACGTGGGGAGACGTCACATGACTCCCTTCACCCTTAAACCTGGTGTAGGGCTCTGCATGGAATAACGCTGGTGTTTGGCTGCAGACTCCCCACACCCTTCCTCAGCTGTGAAAGCTGGGGCTGATGGGAGCTGTGGTCTGCCCCATCTGGAGAACACCAGGTTGGTGAAGGCTGCTTTAAAGGTAAAATAAGTACAGTGCTACCTCAGTTCACAAACACTTCTGGTTACAAACACTTCGGGTTACAGACTCTGCTAACCCGGAAGTAGTACCTTGGGTTAAGAACTTTACCTCAGGATGAGAACAGAAATCGCGCACCGGCGGCATGCATAGCTGTCAATGTTTCCCTTTTTTAAAGGGAAATTCACTTATTCCGAATAGGATTCCTCGCAAGAAAAGGAAAAAGTTGACAGCTATGACGGCACGGCAGCAGCAGGAGGCCCCATTAGCTAAAGTGGTACCTCAGGTTAAGAACACTTTCAGGTTAAGAACGGACCTTCAGAACAAATTAAGTTCGTAACCAGAGGCACCACTGTAGTTTCTTAGAAATGGACCACCAGTTTCAGGACTGGTGCAATGTGTTTCCCTTAGGCAGTCCCACTTAGTAACCAGTTGTTATTAGGAGGGGAAGGCTGTAACTTACTGGTAGAGCATTTGTTTGTATGCAGGAGGTCCCAGCTTAGTTTCTGGCATCTCCTGGTAAGGTTTGGAAAAAAATCCTGCCTAAAATCCCAGAGAGCATTACACCACTGGACTAGATGTACCAGTGGTCTGACTCAGTACAATACAACTTCCCAAAGTTCTTATCTTCCTGTATTCCTTTTGTACTTGCTTGCATATCCATATCATGATGTCCAAATGAGGCACATAACACCTTTCTCCTCAACTCATTTTAAAAATCCTGGCTTTTATATCTATATACTAAAAAAGCATATCAAATGATACAAATATATATATCTGCATATACATCTATGCAGCCTTCTAAAGAAAGAGGCATTCAAGTGTGAAGTTCCCCAGAACAACAAACTTGTTTGAACTGGAAGTTGCTGGTCTAGTCAATTTCACTATTCTATTTACCTGCATAGAGCCAAGAGAAGTGATGGTCATAAAAGATTTAGGATGATGGAGAGCACTACCATTTCCTCCTGCTAGGAGACTTCATCTCTCAAACGTTGTTCTTTGCGTGTATTTTTTTTGCTGAAGTTGGGCTACTGTTGCACTAGAAGAAAGCTACTCCTATTGCTTTGTATAAATATTAATTCTGTACCCAACCAAAATGTGAGGCAGAAAGCTTATAAAGTGGCATAGACCATGAAATTCCACCTTATTCTTCCATCCCCAGTTTTATGTTTCTTGAATGTTCCTGGACTATCATTCACAATTCTCTTCCACCCAGTCAGTAAAAATGGCAAGATTAATGTGGTTAAGCTTGGATGTTTCCACTCCAAAGTTTAGGTTGGAGGATTAGATTACAGGGGTCGGCAAGATTTACCAGGCATGGACCGGATCACTCCCGCAGAGATCTTCCGTGGGCCGGACTGGTGCAGCACGATGCTGGAAATGGCATCTGCACATGTCCATGACTCCGGAAATCGCTTCTGCGCATGCCCAGATGCCGGAAATCACGCCTGTGCAGAAGTGATTTCCAGAGCCGCAGAAGAGAGTCCCTGTGCCGTGCTGCACCGGTTTAGCACAGCGCACGGGGACTCACTGAGCAGGCGGCTCAGTTTGGGGGCAGCTTATGGGCCGGTTAAGCGACCCTCATGGGCCGCTTCTGGCCCATGGGCCTTAGGTTGCTGACCTCTGGATTAGAACCTGTGACCTGCCAGAGGATTTGGGACTTCTGCTGCCATCAGCCCCAGCCAGCATGGCTAATGGTCAGAGATGATGGGCCCCATGATCCACCTCCTGGTTTAGGTGGTGGTGTGTTTGCAAGGCCTACTGCTTCATTCAGCTCTTCACAGGTTTGCTTTCCCTTTAAAGAAAATGGTGTCAGGGTTCTGTTACATGCATTAGCATCTAACGTGTAGCTAGCTGCTTAACACAGCTAGGCTCATTTACATTGTCAAGGAACTGGCTTTTGCCAGAAAATATATTTTTCTTAGTTATTGGTAAAGGCCCACTATTCCCCACCCCCTTAAATAAAGCTGAAAATAAACAGATACTGTTTGTTCTCTGTTACTACTGCTAGGAAACTAATGTTATTGTTACTGTTACCCTTCTGAAAAGTAAAACCATCCTTCAGAAACAGATAACAGAGACTGAAAAACAGCTAAGGTCAGTCAATTGCAGTGGGTTGACATAGAAGGCAGATAAGAGACAGGGACAGTGCTCATGGTACAGGCGCCTTGATATATCTACTGGTTAAAAATAAATAAATCTGTGTCTGTATAGCTGCACTGGTAAAAATAACAAAGGAAAAAAGAGGAAATGCTGGTAATTTCAGTTTGTATGTCATAAAACTAATAGTTTTAGCCTGATGAAGACCAACATCCTGGGTCAGGTGTCACCAGTACTCCACACATCAGAATTGGTGACCGCACACTTGAGATGGCAAACAATCTTGTCTACCTGGGTTCTACAATAACCAGCAACTTCTGCATCAATGCTGATCTGGGCAAACATATTGGCAAGGCAGCTACAGCAATGGCTCACTTCTCCAAATGGGTATGAGAGAATGAGATTCTGACAACCAATATGAATTTGAAGGCCTACAAGGCTTGCGTGTTGGGCCTCCTGCTTTATGGTAGTGAGTCATGGGCAACTTACACCTACCGAGAGCGATGCCTCAACACCTTCCACAAAGATGGGCCCTCCCAAGCCTAATTCCCAGCATGTTCACACTCCTGTCTCAGTGACAATTACACTGCCTTGGCCATGTCCACAGAATGGAAGATGGCAGGATCCCCAAGGATATGCTGTATGGGGAGCTGGCTTCAGGCATTAGGCCTGGTGGCAGACCAACTCTGCATTATAAAGATGTCTGCAAATGTTCCATGAAGGTTGGCAACATTAACTTCACTGTGTGGGACTCCCTTGCAGATGACTGCAGTCCCTGGAGCTTGTGTATCCACAGCAGTGACCAAAGGAGGAATGATTTCTGGGAGGGGCGCAGAAAGGAAGAAACACTATGGTACACCTGCATCAGCACAAATTGACACTTTCATTTGCCCCATCTGCAGCAAAATATGTCTCTCCTGTATTATTCTCTATAGCCATAGCAGGCGCTGTGGCTCTCCAACAGTTTGACTTAGCCCCTGAGGGTATTGTCTCTTGAGACAGACAGATGCCAACCAACCAAAATTCTGCATGTGGTAAATTGAGCAGAATCATCTTATGCTGTCCCTCAGATAGTATCTAGAAGGAAAGTGGCACTAGGTTGTACTGAGTAGTGACAAATGGGCTGTTGACAGTCCTACTCATGCCTTGCTGGGATCGGACCTTTGTGCAACACACCTGGGATGCAAAGGAGAAAGGGGCAGAAGTGCTAGTGCATGAACACCAAAGATTGACTTGGTTATGGGATGGTCCAAGCAACAGGGAAGGTACCTGCTTGCTTTATGCCGTGCACCTCAGTCTCGCCACAGTGGCTCCTAGAATCAGGCTTTGAGCCAGAACTTTTCAGACTCCTAAACTCCTAGACTTAATTTTTTTTGTCAGCAAAATTCTCTCTTAGCTCTGCACAGCGGCTTTTGACCATGATGTGCTCTTCTCTCTACATGAGAGGAATGATAATAGCAATGGGAGTTCCAGGCGTGCAGGGAAAGCTGACTGTCAGGATGGAATTGAACTTAGCAGTTCTTGCATCTGCGAGGAGCATTTTGGCTTAAGTGTCATGCCCTGAGGAGATGGCAAATAGTATAAATTTGCAGGCAAATATATCACGATAAGCTTTTATTAATTTTTAAATTAAAAAAACAAGACAAGACATGCTTTAGGATATAGAGCACAACTGAAAAAGATTTGTAGAATATGTTGGAATGCTGAAGCCCTAAAAGGCTAATCACTCTCCCTTCTCAAATTTTGGAGCCACCCACGGTTAGGCACCTTTAAATGCATGAAACATTTAGAGCATCATCATACCACTTTAAACAGTCATGGCTTCCCCCAAAGAATTCTAGGAAGAGTAGTTTGTTAAGGGTTGTTAGAAGGCCTCTATTCTCCTCACAGTCTGGTTTCACAACCAGTCCTTCTTCCCAGGGAACTCCTGAGAATTGCAGCCCATCCCAACAATAATTAACACATAATAATTAATAGTTAAAAAGTGAGAATGAGAGGGTCAGAGAGATGCCAGAAAAATATTTTGGGAGAGTAGCCCAATCTGCATTATACATTTAATTCAGTATCATAACAGTCATGGCTGTCCAGGGAAGGTTCTGGGAGGTGTTGAATGCTAAGGGTTCTGAGGGTTGTTAGGAGACCCTTACTCCCCTCCCAGAGTTCCTTGGAAAGAGGGATTGATTGTTAGATCACTCTGGGAATTGTAGTTCCAGGAGGGGAATAGGGGTGTCCTAACAACTCTTTAACCCACCATCTAACTACAGTTCCCAGGATTCTTTGAGGCAAGCCATGGTGGCTTAAAGTGGTATGATACAGATTTACAGTGGTACCTCGGGTTACAGACGCTTCAGGTTACAGACGCTTCAGGTTACAGACTCCACTAATCCAGAAATAGTACCTCGGGTTAAGAACTTTGCTTCAGGTTGAGAACAGAAATCGTGTTCCGGCGGCATGGTGACAGCAGGAGGTTAAGAATGGACCTCCAGAACGAATTAAGTTCTTAACCCGAGGTACCACTGTAAATGAATAGTGCCGATGGGGCCTTTTTACTACATTTGCTGTGGCTCTTTTGCTGTACTATGTTTAGTGCCTAGCCAGTTTGTGAACTGTCTGTGGCTGCCCTCTACAATTTGGCACTAGCTACGAATAGTGGAAATGCTGGTGTGGATGTGAATGCTAAAAACAGTTTGATCTGAAAATGGAAGGCAGTGCAGAAGATGGGTGTGAGAGGCTAGGTGTTTATGATAATGTGGGGGCAGTCTAGACCAGGGATGATGAACCTGTGGCTTTCCAGATGCTTTTGTACTGCAACTCCCATCAGCCTCAGTGAGCATTGACAATACTCAGGGATGATGGGATTTGGAGTCCAGCCATATCTGGATGACCACAGGTTATCCCAGCCTTGCTGTGTGCCTTCCATCTATAGTTAGGAGATTGAACAATGTTATGTATACACTCAGTCTATATCAGAACCTTGGACAGATCCTTGACATCAGTAGCTCTGTTCATGTTTTATAGTTGGAGATCTCCCTTCCCAACAACCTAAGGATAAGTGGATTCTCGTTTGCTAATTTCCCCTCCTCTAATGGGATACTGACAGGATTTCTGAGGACCATCCATTGCAACAGCTTAATTGAATTTACCATGTGATCGTACATGCAGCAGATCAAGTACATTGGAACAGAGAAACCTGTCATCTGTGCCATGGTTACCATGGTAAATCAAATCTTTTCAGGGGCCTCATTAGTCAGGAGAGCTGATATACCGTATTATAGAGAGAACCAAAAGGCTTTTTGTCCTATTCCACAGGAGTGTATAACAAATTTATATGTAGCGCAGTCTCCCTCGCCCCCTCCAGCTTGTGCTATAGCAGGAAGAAACAAAGCCTTGTTTTCCAACCTTGTCCGTGGCTTTTTAGGCTGCAGTTGTTTAAAGTGATTGACTCCCTCTAAAATCCCCCCAGAGCTAATGCAGCCATCCTCCCAGGATCAGTGAGCTATGTTCCTAGGAGCAAGAAAATTGGGAATAGCTGGAGGTAGTATCTGCACTTGATGCAGACACATTGAAAAAAATGTGACTGGGAAATGCTGCTTCCATCATTGGCTGAGTGAGTTTCTGCTGCTCAGCCCCACTCCCTTGCCTCAGAAGTCCTCAGTGGGAACTGACAGCAAGAGGAGATTTACTCCACCATGCCTGGGTGAGTTCCAACTGTTCTGCCCCACAGCAATTGTCTTCAGGGCCCTTGGGGGGCTTGCAGCTTTCTGCGTGATGTCTGAAGGGAAATCCCAAAGGGCTACCATTCAGGGATGAGGACAGAAAATACTGCCTGAGCAATCCTGGCACCAGAGGGACACCCTGGTATTTCTGTTCCTGATACTGCACTTGAATATAATTGCATTTCCCAAATCTAAGCCACTTTGAGAGCCTCTTGGGGCCATAAAGTGGGATATAGTGCCAATAAAACTATGTTCCAGAGTGTTGTACAAAGAATGACCTTAGTATCTCCCTCTCTGAGACATGTTTGTATTGCCCATAAATGAGCCAGCTCATGTATCCCCTTTGCACCAGGTTCTTGAGACATGGAATGGTGTGACTCACTTAAATGCCCTTCCATGCCTTGTGCTAAATATTTTTCAGATTGATCCCTTTCCCTGTCAGTTATTACATCATTACAGGTTCTAGAGTATGCTTATTCTATATGATTTCCATATTCATAGCTGGAGCTCCATACACATAGGGTTAATTGGATCTTCACAACCAACAATATATTTGGTTCAGACCCAGTTCTCATGCTTGGTGTTATGGGCACAAGACACAAGAAACCTTAAGTGCAGCCCCAAAGAGAACAGAAGTGTCCATTTTAGGTCATCCACAATTTAGCGATATGTCCAAATCCTAAAATGTGATTAATTTTATCTATTGCTTCTGAAAGAAGCCAGCTTTTAAACCTATGGTGCGGAGTTGATTTGTTTCAATAAGTAGTCATCAAAATTAACCACAGTTTGTTATGACTGTGGTTAAAATGGAAGCAAAAGCTTCCCAACTTTGGTTAGGCCAGAGGAGGAAGAAGGAACATGGTAGCTCAAGGATTACCTAGGCTTCTTCTTGTACAGTACTTCTAAACTCTGGTTTAGCAGTACAACTGAACCAACCCACTGTATCAGTTACAGATAGGTAGCCGTGTTGGTCTGCCATAGTCAAAACAAAAAAAATTCCTTCCAGTAGCACCTTAAAGACCAACTAAGTCAGTTCTTGGTATGAGCTTTCGTGTGCATGCACACTTCTGAAGAAGTGTGTATCTGAAGAAGTGTGCATGCACACGAAAGCTCATACCAAGAACTGACTTAGTTGGTCTTTAAGGTGCTACTGGAAGGAATTTTTTTTGTTTCAACCCACTGTATGTTATATTGTCATTGATGGTTTGTAAGCCTCTTCAAAAATCTGTTGTTGGAGTTGCAGTCTGCTTTTAATGGTGTTACAGTATTCTTAAGAAGATGCAGGTTCACAGATTGGAAGTTACCCTTGATCCAGCATTGTTTGATGCTGGTTCAATCCCTGGCAACACTGGGAGAGAATCCTGTCTGAAATTCTGGAGAGCCTCTGCTAGTCAGTATAGGTGGCACTGAGATAGATGAACCAATGGTATGGCTCATTAAAAGCAAACTTCCTATGACAACTTGCTCTAGCTTAGGGTGGAAGGAGCATCCTCTTGGCTGATTATCCTTGTCTGGCTCCTGCTGCTGCTGCAGTTACTTTTCTCATTCCAAATCCTGGTCAAGTACTTAGAGCACTGATGTATTAGAAATGTAATAGAGAGAGAGACGAATGCTAATTACAAAAAACCAAGTTAGTCAACTGTCACTGTGATAAACTATTGTAATCAACTGTTATTTATAGCTCACAGTGTAATGCAAATATAAACGTATGTGAATGATATTCAAGAGATTGAACATCTCCGCCTGGCTCTCATCCTGGAAACTTAAAGAAACATCCAAAACAGTTTCAATACTTGTTTTTTAAAAACGAGATTAAACAAATAAAACACACAGGCAACTATAAACGAGAGAAGTTCGTGTTGCTTATGGTTTTGTATGCTGTTATAAAAGTGATTTAAGCAAACAAGGAGGTAGGGGAGCAAACCAGAGGGAAAACTCAACTTTTTTTTTTTAAAAAAAGGATAGAGTGAAGGGCAGGAGTGGTAGAGTATCTGCTTTGCACACAGAGGTTCCCTGGTTCAATCCCAGCACCTCCAGGTATGGCTGGGAGACAGCCCTGTCTAAAATCTTGGAGTGCCACAGCCATTCAGCAGGAAAACACTGAGCTATATGGACCAAGGAGTTATCATTCTTACCATTGCTATCATATGGCACCATGATGCAGTTGAAAAGATAACACTGCATAAAAGAGCATTGTGGGCATTCTGGAACAACTTGGCTATAGTCAATTAACCAGCACTGAAGCACTATATATTTGGAACTAACCACAGCTTCAAAGAAGTGTTTACTCAGTGGAAAACAGGGTAATAGTTTGGTCCCAGGCCATGGTCTAAAAGTACACAATGCAGCAATATAGCTGAAGCTAAGCAGGATTGGGTGTATTCAGTGACTGGTGGGGAACGCCTTCCAAACTTCCTTGCATGTCTGGAGGAAACACAGGATATCAATGTAATAATTGGGGGTGCCATTCAGTTCAGGAAGCCTTAGTTGAACCAAATTAACTGTAATTGATTAAATCTGTATGCATTGGCCCATACTGAGACGGTGCATGTATATGTCACATCTGGTGGCATCTTGGAAGAGGAATCTCATCATTCCATCTTTTAAGGAGGTGCTTTTCATCTATGGTTTTTAAGATTTTAAAAATCACATTGGGGGGGGGGGCTTTAAATATATCTGTCTGACAACAAAGGACATTTTTGCTGCCGGAAACAAAGGATAAAATGAAGCCTTCCCCTGAACCTCTATTCCATGCACAAAAGCTGACCAGACTGGAAGTTTTATCTTGCTTGAACACCCTACATGGCAGTTGAGGGCAGCAGGACAGGACACACACACAGAGCTCTGTTCATTCACTGCCCTTCAGTATCTGCTGCCCGAGGCTACTGCCTCATTCTGCCTAATGACAGGGCCAGCCTTGACTTTTGAACTTGTAATTAATTAATCTAACAGTTTAGCCCTAGTAATAATGTAATTGAGAAATAGCTTGGTGGTAGAACATGTGTGTGTCCTGCTTTCTTAAGGTAAGTTTCCAGTTACTTCTGGTTAAAGGATATGAATAAACAGATCTGCAGAAACAACCCCCCCCCCACTGCCTGAGGCCCCAAAACATCACTTCCAGTCAGAGCAGAAACTATTGGGCTGAATGGACAGAATAATCTGACTCAGTTTAAGGGCAGCTTCATATGTTTGCTTATAATGTGTAAAGTGGCTCTTGGGGAATAGTTCTGAAGGCATTTTTAGCATAGCTGTGGGGGGACATATCAAGATGAGTGGATATCTTTTTTCAAGGACTTTCAAAGAATCTGTGGCCTGGAAACAAAAGAGCTTAATGGTCTTCTTCCAAGTTGCATGAATGGGAGGTAAACGTTGAGGGTGAAGCTTGCACAATCCATATTTAACTGATTCGAAAACAGGAAAGAAAAAGGAGAGGGGTGCTGAAATCCACAGTCATTTTGTTGAACCACTGTATTCCCTTCAGCAATGAGAATTAAGAGAGAGCAAGAGCTCTAGAGTATCTTTGGATAAGATATTTTAGTGGTGTTAATGTATGATATTCCTCAGAGTGCTGTGCAAATGTTGACCAGAAGGTACATAATGCAAAAATAAAAAATAAATACATCTCAGCAGTGCTGGCTGCAAGCCATTGTATTTAAATACTTTGAGGTGAAGGGTGAGGCCACTTCTGTCCCCCTAAAACCTTTGTGGAAGGCATGGGGCCTGTTGCTGGGGCAGGTGAAAATTGCCCCAAATCAAGTGGCAGCACCTTCTGATTTTGGATGACGCACCACACCTTGTCCAGTGTTGCTCAGAAGCTCCCTGCAGCCCACCAGAGAAGCTTTTTGGGCAGGGGGGAAGCACAGTTCTACACAGTGTTGAAGGGGATAGGACCCTTCTGTGAACGTACTTCTGTTTGTAAGATACAAGGCAATGCTTTGCAGCTCTGCACTTACCTCCAAGTAAACGTCTCTAGAACGGAAGGGTAGGTTGCAAGGAAGAAGCAAAAGGGAAAGGAAAACATTTGAGGATGGATTGGGCAGCTTGATGGGAACGATAGCATGTAGAAATGGACACCTGTGATGGCTTGGGAATGGCTTTTTTTTGTTTTTTTTATAATAATATTTATTAAATTTTTAAACAATAATCAACATACATAACAACATGATCTTTTTCAATAACCACATTTCATTCTCATCTTTGGACTTCCTCACATCTCTTGTTCCTGCATTCTGAGCACATAAATTTTTCTAGCAAATTATTTACTTAATTCAGTTTATATCATGTAATTGTCCAGTATTAAATCTCAAATCTTAGAATTTAAATCACTCTTTTTAAAAAAAACTTAATTCTAGCATATTATTTATCCAAAATTTGTCTTTTCTTTCAGTCACGTTTAAATTTATATTCTTTGTTACTAATTTGTTGGAGCCATATTATTACAGATCTTACATCTTTCTTAACATTCATACAATTTGAGGGGGGAGTAGATTTTGAGGAGAACTTTAAAGGAGATGGAGGGTGGACAGGCCCAGACCTCCCATTAGGTGCTTTGAGGTGGTCACCACTTGCAGGTACGGTAATTTGGGCTGCCACAAAAAGACTGAAAATTGATAGTTATTTATTATTGCTATCAGAGCTTTTGTTTAGCCGAAGCTCAGTTCTGGCACCTCTCAGGTGGGAGCCATTGCCATTCTAAGAAAACAAGGGAGAAGTTAACAGTGAGCTCCAGTACCTATTTTTGTAGAAAATTTGCACTGATTATAATTTATATTTTGTTGTTGGTAGTGGGGAAGGCAGTTCTGGGATTTTCTGCATCAAGTGCCAAAATAACTTGGCAGACCTTGGGCATTAAACACTTTGAGGGTTTTTGGTTTTGAGGGGAGGGGCACACATTGGTTACTCGGACTAAAGTGACAACATTTCTTTGTCCAGCCCTAAGAATGGAGATTTCCATTCACACCCTGCACTGACAGCCTTCACCCGGAGGAAATACTTATTTTATGTCACCAGCAGTTTGTTATTATGATGTAGACTTTGAAATGAGAATTAATCTGGCAAAGGCAAAAATGAAAAAAACCCCCAACAAATGTTTCTGGCCTTGCTTATACTAAATGAATCCCTGCAAAGAGCCTAACGATTGTGTTATTTCAGCAAGACTGACCTAATTATTTGCCTCTGAATGATGATGATGTTTTCTCTGCAATTTTCTTTGGACTGCATTAAAAGCACAAAGGAACTTATAGTGCTTCATTCAAGGAATTACGTGTGCTGGAGTCTGATGACACATGGCAAGAAGCTATACTTGATAAAATTAACACACGGCATCCAAGGATGGAGCCTACCATATAAATGGCCTCATCTGGTAGTACTAGTTAGTGGATTGGAGTCATGCCAAAGTAAAATGAAGACCATAAAATTATATGCCAGAGATATTGGCTGCAGTGCATAGCTCTGAAACGCCATATATGTGTTGGCACATCCCCTTATGCTGAAGTGTGCAGACATCTTTGATTGCATTGCTAGATGAGAACTTATTCTTGTTCTTATTAGTAGCAGCAGTAGTAGTGCAACTGTGATTTCACTAATTTCCCACTGAATTCCATGAAAGCAGTACATGCTTTATATTCTCTGTATCATGTGTAGCTTGTAATTAAGGTAAAGGGACCCCTGACCATTAGCTCCAGTCGCGGACAACTCTGGGGTTGCACGCTCATCTTGCTCTATAGGCCGAGAGAGCCAGCATTTGACCGCAGACAGCTTCTGGGTCATGTGGCCAGCATGACTAAGCCTCTTCTGGTGAACCAGAGCAGTGCAATGGAAATGCTGTTTACCTTCCCGCCAGAGCGGTACCTATTTATCTATTTGCACTTTGATGTGCTTTCGAACTGCTAGGTGGGCAGGAGCTGGGACTGAACAATGGGAGCTCACCCCATCGCAGGGATTCAAACCTAGGCCTAGGCTCTGTGGTTTACACCACAGCGCCACCCGCATCCCATAGCTTGTAATTGGCTTGCCATTAAAGTAAATATCAGAATTTCTTTTGATTTTAATAGGGTTGGCCTGAACTGATTGGTTCCAGTCGTCTGGGGCAGGGATAGGGAACCTGTGGCCCTCCCAGATATTGTTGGACCACAACACTTCACCATGCCAAATGCTTTTTAATAGGGTTTGCAGGCACCACTGATTAGCAGTGCTTACAAATGCCCTTTAGGCCGAGCCAGGTTTTATCTACCCCCACACCTGATGTCATATATGATATTTAGTGCAGGACAGATGGGCATGGCTTGGCCAAAATGGCCTCACAGGCCAAATGGGAACCTGGTGAGCTTAATGAGGCCCTTGGACTAGACACTTGCGCCTCCAGCTTTTGGACTGCAAGTCCCATCATCCCTGACCACTGGTTCTGCTAGCTGGGAATGATGGGAGTAGAGACCCAAGTTTGGGAAACCGTGGACTAGAGGTTCCCCACTCCTGGCCTAAAGGATAGAGAGAAAAGTTATTCTGAATCTAAAGGACAGAGAGAGAAGTTATTCTGGGTCATTGACTTTTCTGCTCATGGTAGAATATCTGATTTCCTGCTCTGTTTCTCTTCTCTGCTCCTTCTTTCTGTCTACTCTCTTTAATGGCAAGGGTTCCTCTCAGCCATCCATGTTAAGTAAAGCTACACTGCTAATTGACATTGCTTTTGTGTCACATTAGAAGAATGAGTTGCAAACCAGACAATAAGCCTAATTGAGGAAAAAAAGCATTTATTTGGTCCAAATTCTAATTTCTGCAAAATGGATGCAAATCCAGAGAATCATCATTGGTATGTGGAGTGGAGCAGTAGATTTATTTCACTACAATTGAATAGTATGCTTGACCCTGAGTGTTCTAGTGTTTTGAAATGCAGGTAATTTTTCATGCTGGGGCAGTTATGATGTGCCCTGTTCTCTTTTATAACTGCTGCCTTTTGAGACATGTTCTCATTTTTGAGTACTTTCTTAGATGGTGGGAGACCTGCAATTTAAGGGAGAAAAGGCTTCCTTTCATGTATTCTTATCAAGTTCTTGCAATTTCAGAGGACAGAGATAGCTAGAAGGCTGCTTGTTGAAAGTCACATTTTTCTTTCGATACTTTTTCAACCTTCGTGTCGGAGAAACAGGATGTCACAGAATTAATTTCTAAGGAGGGTAATTTGTTAAATCTTTAAGCAAAGCCAAATCTGTCAGTTCCATTGAATGCGTACTTAATATTGAACTAAGTACCTAAAAATAGCTTCAAAATAATTTCTAGGTGAAACAGTAGCTGGAAGTTAAGTTAGTGGGAGGGGGGGAACAGTACATGCAAAATATGTCAGTTGAATTTTAAAAGAGAATAATATAAAATAACATAAGATGATTTTCATAGTATTTGATATTATTGGATAGTATTTCATAAAGATATAAAGATCCATATTTATACTGACGACAGAATTCTTTATGCAATGGAGTGCAGTGTCTAGGAGAAGTAATCACTGAAATAATGATGCCTGTTAATCTTGGGTAAAGTGGGTGGATTGTGAGGGTCTGCTCTAAAATAAAGAGTGTCCATATAAGGTGTTGTATCCAAGAACATGAAACACCCAATTCTTCAGAAATTGCTGCACTCAAAAACTCTGTTACTGTATATATAGCCCAAGTGAGAATGCTTCTTTTATTAAACCAGCCTTCCCAAATCTGGTACCAATGTTTTGGATCACAACTTCCATCAGCCCAAGCCAGTACAGGTGTGCTGTTAGGGGCTGATGGGAGTTGTAGTCAGAAACATTTTGAGTGCACCAAGTGGGAGGAAGCTGAAGGGATATAATGTGCCAGGGAATGTAGCCTAGTTTATGATGCTCAGTTCTACTGGGAGAGCTGGAAGAAAGGGTTAAAGGACTAGTATTATAATGAAGCCTGCAGGCTTCTCCTGTATGTTCATCCTTGTTTGTTTGTTTGAACATTTATAAGCCACCTACTCAAATACACTGATATATGCAGGTACAATAAAACATAAGATATTGGGAAATCTCTTTCCTTTGTTCTACCTTTTTGGGTTCTTAAAACCCAAGATTTGTATTTCTCTTTAGTTCTTAATTCCTATGTAAATTAGCCATGAATCTCGCAGGCTGATGGTAAATTACTGCTGCGATTATCGGCGGTACAAAAGGTTATATCCCCATTGCTGTGGGGATTGTTGATTTATACATGAGCATGCCAGGCATGAGGCCTTGCAGGGAAGGTGGATTTTTTCCTATTCCCTTCCCTTCTGGCTGTGATTTCATCACAGTAATTTCAAAACAGGCAGGGAGCAAACAGTAAACAGCAATGAATTACAATACGATGGAATACTAATTTTTAGCATTCATATGGTGTCTGCAAGCGCTCAAAGTGTTTCACATACACTACCAAACTGTAACCAGTGGAAGCTGGTTCATTAGGACAACCAGGAGATACCCTTACCAAGTGAAATGCCATGCATTTTTTAAAGTCCCCCCCCCAAAAAAATCTCAAAATTCTTTCACAGTCTCAGCCCCCAAGTACTGCTATGGTCAGAGGGTCCCACTCTTCTGTCTCCAAGCAGAAAAACAAAATACCAATAAATTTGTATCTTACTGGAGCTTCTCCTCCATCCTCCAGTTTGTGAGGTTTTCCCTCACCTCATGTTGCCATGATATCCATAGGATATAATATTAGCAGGTTTGATGCTGTGGTAGACCCACTATCTAGTACCTCTGTTCTGAGCATGCTCAGAGCTCTTTCCTTGAAGACCTTGCAACAATCTTGTGAGGTATTATTATTATTTCTCATTCCATTTTGCAGGGAACTGAGGCTGAGAGATAGTTGCTTGACTAAGACCGCCTAGAGTGAGTTCACAGCAGAGAAGAAATTCAAGCTACTCTTCTCCTGATTTGCAGTAGTGCATTTTAGTTGCTATGCTACATAGCATGCAGTGGTACCTCAGGTTAAGAACTTAATTCATTCTGGAGGTCCGTTTTTAACCTGAAACTGTTCTTAACCTGAGGTACCACTTTAGCTAATGGGGCCTCCCGCTGCCCCGCGCCACCAGAGCACAATTTCTGTTCTCATCCTGAAGCAAAGTTCTTAACCCGGGGTACTATTTCTGGGTTAGCGGAGTCTGTAACCTGAAGCGTCTGAGACCTGAGGTACCACTGTACATCTTTATAAATATGCATTATCTGTGTACAGTGGTACCTCGGGTTAAGTACTTAATCCGTTCCGGAGGTCCGTTCTTAACCTGAAACTGTTTTTTTTTAATAAAAAAAATATTATTCAAAGTTATAACAAAACATATTTTCCAAAAACATATCCTTATTCCCCCATTTTTCCTCCCCCACCCCCCACAAAACCCATCCCCCCACCCCACCCCCCGACTTCCCTCAGTTCCAGTCTTTGGTTTCTCCAATAATGCTATTTTCTGCATGTTACAGAGTTGTATAGATCCTCCAACTGTTTAGCTAATTATTATCAGTAAAAAATTGTGGATGTTTATTCAAAACCTGCCAAGGAGTCCAGTTCACTTTGCTGCGTCTTCAAATACTTTATGAAAGGTTCCCATTCATCCTTAAAGTCACAGTTATCCTTGTCACGTAGCTTATGTGTCAATTTTGCCAGTTCTGCATAATCCATCAATTTTTCTTGCCATGATTCTTTAGTTGGGATTTCTTCAGTCTTCCATCCTTGTGCTACCAGAACTCTCGCGGCCGTTGTCGCATACATGAAGATGTTTTTCAACTTTTTTGGCAGGTCTTTCCCTACAATCCCCAACAAAAATGCCTCGGGTTTTTTAACAAATATTAAATGGAACATTTTCTTCAGTTGATTGTATATCATTTCCCAAAATTTTTTAATTACTTTACTTTACAATCCCACCACATATGATAAAACGTTCCCTCCTTTTCCTTACACTTCCAACATATGTTTGAGCTAGTTTTGTACATTTTCCCTAGCTGCACTGGTGTTGTGTACCATCTGTACATCATCTTCATGTAGTTCTCCTTCAGTAGTGAACAATCTGTAAATTTTAAGTCAATTTTCCATAATTTAACCCAATCCTCCATCATAATATTGTGACCTACATCTGACCTGAACCTCTAACCTGAAACTGTTCTTAACCTGAAGCACCACTTTAGCTAATGGGGCCAACTGCTGCCGCCGCACCGCTGGAGCATGATTTCTGTTCTCATCCTGAACCAAAGTACTTAATCCAAGGTAATATTTCTGGGTTAGCGGAGTCTATAACCTGAAGTGTATGTAACCTGAAGCGTATGTAACCTGAGGTACCACTGTAATTTGTAATTCTGTATATTTTAAAATATCTGCTGGTATACGACTGAAATTGCAACGTCTGTATCTGGAAGCATTTGACAACAGTGAAATAAGCTTAACCCTAACCTTATGACATTTTTAAAAAAGAAGTTCTAAAGCACCCAGCTAATGAAGAAAATATAAGCCCATGTAATGAGGGAAGAAAACTTCAAGAAACTGTTGGATAGGGTTCAGCATAGCAGTAGCCTGGGGAAGCGTAAGGACTTGGTGGCATAAAACCCATTGCATTGTTGGTTACTAAAACAGTCCTGCGAATGAGGGCTTTCAGCCACATAGGTTAACTCCAGCTGTTGTAATCCTTGCAAGGTCAGTCAGCATTATCATGTCCATGTTGGTGATCTGGTGCGGAAGCTGTAAGAAGATGGTGAGAATTTCAACCAAGGACGTGCAAGTTCACATTTTCAAGCTCTTAGCTGCAGTTCTAACCTGCCTGATGTTGATAGCTGCAAGGGAGCAGGAGTAGGAAGCAGTGCAAACTTGTGCCTTCCAACTTCCCCCAGTGGAGAGGAATGCTGCTGATGGGGTGGTGGGTAGGTTTTTTCCCCCTGATGCAGAGGCCTGACTTCCATCCGACTGGGTGGAAAGTTATTGCCGGTGGTTCTCCTAACACCTGAATGGAGGCATTTGGGGGGTGGGGTACCAACAGCAGGAATCAAAAAGCCCTGTGGTCTGGTTATCAGTCCCTCTCAGCAGTATCAGCCCTAGAGCTAGTGTGGCAAAACTGCAGAGAGAGGGTGGGGAAAGTGTCCTAAAAGTTATCAGTGGACTGTTGTTGGAGCAGAAGGACTTGGTAATGGCATTTGCAAGGCTTCAGTCTTGTCAAATGCATTGGATTTGGCCATTTGATCTCAATTGCTGAGGGTTTTCCCAAAGGAGGCTGGGGGTGTCCTTCCTTGTGACTCATCTGCCCCTCCCAATTTCTGCCTTCCAGTTCCATAAGCTGCAGGTCCCAGGAGCGCAGTGTGTGATATATACTCCTGACAATGGCCAAATGCATTTAATCGAGCCCAAGATGGCTGAGGACAGAGAATGGATGCTTCTTACTGCTGATCCTCAAGGGTTTTTTGAGCATTCCTATCAAACACTTGAAAATCCACAGAGGGATTTTGGAGTGTTCTCAAAAAGCAAGTTAGCTGTTCCGTCCCCTTCCCAGCCAGTCACACTTTCCCCAGTCCAACACCTGCCCTTACCTTGAATTGCTATGAAGTCATCTGACCCAGAAGGGACGCGGGTGGCGCTGTGGGTTAAACCACAGAGCCTAGGACTTGCCAATCAGAAGGTCGGCGGTTCAAATCCCCACAACGGGGTGAGCTCCCGTTGCTCAGTCCCTGCTCCTGCCAACCTAGCAGTTCGAAAGCACGTCAAAGTGCAAGTAGATAAATAGGTACCACTCCGGCGTGAAGGTAAACGGAGTTTCCGTGTGCTGCTCTGGTTCGCCAGAAGCGGCTTAGTCATGCTGGCCACATGACCCGGAAGCTGTACATCGGCTCCCTTGGCCAATAAAGTGAGATGAGCGCCGCAACCCCAGAGCCGGCCACGACTGGACCTAATGGTCAGGGGTCCCTTTACCTTTACGTTACATCTGACCCAAGAAATCCTGCACCTCAAATCCTGGAGCTAAGACTGTGAGAGAACAAGCCCGGCTCTTTCTTGAGCTTGCATATGGCAGGAAACAGTTGGTAGTGGGCGGATGTCTTTCTGGGAAGATTGTACACCACTCCCAGTTTTCCCATTGGGGAAACATCTGAGAAACTTTCACAAAACTCATGCTGGAATATAGTTGTAACATCACTGCCCTAGATGTAGGCTACATACTAAACTCTTCCAAATGTAAACAAGTATGTAATTTCCCTTCAGAAACTTGATTTGATTAATTGGATTACATCACTATAAATCACAGAAGAAGTTCGCCTTATCCTCTGTGAACATTTGGAAGTGGAGCAATCAATTGCTATGCGCCAAAATGGCTATGCTCTGCGTCCACAACCAGAGGCACTAATGGTGCCGAATGGCAGTTTCTGGAAGCCATAGGAGGGGAGAGGGCCCTTGTGCTCAGGTCCTGCGTGTGGGTTTCTCACCGGCATCTGGTTGGCCATTGTGAGAACAGGATGCTGGTCTAGATCCAGCAGACTCTTCTTATGTTCTTAACTTCCTCATTTTGACTGCAGTAGGAACAAGTGCCCTGTTCTCTTACTCTCTAAAGACATTTTCATTTAGGCCAAAACAATTACTGCATGGGCATTCTCTTGATGTAGATGGTATAGATATAGATATAGATATAGATATAGATATAGATATAGATATAGATATAGATATAGATATAGATATAGATATAGATATAGATATAGATATAGATATAGATGTAGATGTAGATGTAGATGTAGATGTAGATGTATAGATATAGATGATATAGATATAGATAGATATATACATACACATTTTTATTAGTTTTTTTAACATATCATTTCCAACAATCATGTAACATGACTTCTTATCTTATACAATATTTTAGACTTCCGTCAACACCTCTGATAATTTTCTGTTCTTTATCACTTATTCTGCATTTCATAATTTCTCTATTACTCTTAATTATCATTAACTAATAATTCTCCTCATAGTCTTTCTTGCAATATTTCAAATACTCCTCCTTACAGAACTTCTTCCAGTCCTACTAGCGTAATCTGTTCATTAAAATTGCTTTTCAAATAGTTCATATATTTACTCCAGTCTTCTAAGAATCTCTGGTCCCGCAGGTTTCGAATCCACTGCATGGGCATTCTCAACTGTTGTGTTTTTTTACCTCTGTAAACTTGTTTCTTGTGGTTTAAGGAGGATCCAGCCATTTTTTCACAATTTAGGTTTTCGCTTGCTGGGTTGTCCAGCATTCAAAGCACTAGTTGCTGTTTCTGGGGTAACATGCCTCTGTATACTGGGCAGAGTGATCCTAAATGGAGCCTGGGGAGGACTGGAGCAAGGGAGAGGCTTCCACATCTAAAGCTATTCCTTCTATTGCAGCTCAGGATGGGGGGGGGGCGCATTTGCATCTCTTCAACTTGCTGAGAACTGAGAATTTTCCTCTTTAATAGAGAGGATTCCATTTGCAAGGCATATTTAATTTTCCATTGCAGCTTTTGGTTCAGATGTGTGAGAGAATCTGAACAAGAGGAAAATACTAACTGATCTGTTTGCAGCATTTCTAATTTCCTTATTAGATTAATTGATTTCACAGAGTTCTAGAGTTACAATGCAATTGACAGTGATCAGGCATTGCTGTAGCAACAGAGCATTCCAAATAGCAAACACTGAGCTTATTACAGCAGGTAGCGATTACAATGTGCTTGTGATTAATTACTCAGGGCACAATTCAGCCAAAGGTGAGCACTTTTAAGTCCTGGTGGTATCAGTGGGTGATTTAAGTACATGCTTAACAGTGCAATCCTACGTCTGTTTGCTAAGAAGGAAATCCCACTGTGTTCAGCAAGGCTTAAGCCTGTACACACTTACCTGGAAGGAAATTCCTTTGAATGCCCAGGAACTTATAGTTAGGGTTGCTGTCATCTGAACCACAGAGGCCTTGGCGATCAGAAGGTTGGTGGTTCGAATCCCTGCAACGGGGTGAGCTCCCGTTGCTCGGTCCCGGCTCCTGCCCACCTAGCAGTTTGAAAGCATGTCAAGTTCAAGTAGATAAATAGGTACTGCTCTGGTGGGAAGGTAAACAGCATTTCTGTGCGCTGCTTTGGTTCACCAGAAGCGGCTTAGTCATGCTGGCCACGTGACCCGGAAGCTGTACGCCGGCTCCCTTGGCCAATAAAGCGAGATGAGCTCTGTAACCCCAGAGTCGTCCGTGACTGGACCTAACGGTTACTTGTCCCTTTACCTTTATAAATGTTTTGAAATCAGTGAGACTCAAAAGGACTGAAAGTGGTTTGACTCTTGCACACGGAGGTCTAGAAAAGTGCATGGCATTTTGAAATGCTCATGTTAATGCAAGGACTTTTTGCCCTTCTGTTTTCATGGCACATAACTTACTGTTAACATAACACAGTGGGGTGGGAGCTCATGATGACCTGCTTATTGAGCAGTCATCCTAATTTGTTTGCACAAAGCTTACATGGTGTTTAGACTATGTCTAGGGTGGGGGTGGGGTATTAACCAAAATTTTGTTAATGGAATGGTTATATGACAGTGAGCATTCATACCGCATTCATCCTGATTTGCTTGTGATATGCTTACACATCTTCCTGCTAGATTTGTTCCAGGGCAACAGAGTGCTTTAGTCCATAGAATTGTAGAGTTTGAAGGTACCATGAGGGTAATCTAATCCAGCCCCCTGCAATGCAGGAATCTTTCCCCCCAACGTACCCACGACCCTGGAATTAAGAACCTTAAGCTCTACGGAGTGAGCTATGCACTATCCACTGTAACTGAACAAACTTAATGTTCTGCAGTATAGTGACAGACTGGGAGTGACTTAAGTGGCTATCACCACATTTGATGGAAGTGCATTCCACAGGTTAATTAAGGTGTGTCTTCTTCTGGTCTGTTTGTCTTCAGTGATGGGAACCCTGTCCAGAATGTTTGGTACCTTAGGGGATCTCCTTTCCCCCCACCCCTCACACAAATGTGTCATATATTGCTGCTTTTGACAATGGGAACTAAGGGCACCAAGGTACCAGCTCTAGACAGGAGTAAAGGCAAAGGGACCCCTCACCGTTAGGTCTAGTCGCAGACGACTCTGGGGTTGTGGCGCTCATTTCGCTTTACTGGCTGAGGGAGCCAGCGTACAGCTTCCAGGTCATGTGGCCAGCATGACTAAGCTGCTTCTGGCTAACCAGAGCAGCGCACGGAAACGCCATTTACCTTCCCACTGGAGTGGTACCTATTTATCTTACTTGCACTTTGTGCTTTCGAACTGCTAGGTTGGCAGGAGCAGGGACTGAGCAATGGGAGCTCACCCCGTCGTGGGGATTCAAACCGCCAACCTTCTGATCGGCAAGCCCTAGGCTCTGTGGTTTAACCCACAGCACCACCCGCGTGGAGTACAATGCAGGAGTACCCCTTCTTTTTACCACAGTCATAATTATGTTTTCACCAGCACTGATCAGTTCAGTTCATAGATTGTTAAATAACACTGGTGGAACAATCTGTACTCAGCTGAGCCTGCATTAATTAAAGAGATTCAAACATGATTATTTTTTGCATGACCTTTTGCTCACACAACTTTGGGATTCTCCTTCAAGCAGCATCGTTTAGGATTAGCTTTGGGGGCACCAAGTTTTGTGTTTCTCAATATAATAAGTTCTAGCCGGCGTGAAGCTATTTCTGCTGGAGTGGCTAATGATAGCACAGATTATGATTTGAGAGACAGTATTTGATGGATAGAAATAATCACTGGTGTCTCTTGGGAGAGAGCTCAGAGTTGCCTTTATTTTGCCCTTTTGAAGTTAATAAAGTAGGAAGAAATAGCAAATCATAAATAGCTTCTGTCATTTCCATGCATCTTAATCTGATCAGAACCATCAAAAATTTCCTGCCTTGTCTGAAAATATTTATACAAATATGCTACGCTATTATTACGGTAAGTGTGAATTTCCCCACAATTGGTTTCAGTCTGTCATTGCCCAAGAGCAGGATGGGGAAACTCCTCTCCCCGAGACTGAGGGCCACATTTATTTCTGGGAAAGCTTCTGAGGGCCACATGTCAGTGGTGGGTGGGAACAGATGCAAAAGTGAGAGGAGCAACAGAACTAAATTCTACCTTTAAACAGTAGGTTAGTTTCTGTGCACACTCATAGATACCCCTCTTTATCCTCCACTCAGGCAAATAGAAGGCATGATGAGCATTCAAGGATATGTTTCAGCCAGGCAGAAACACTTTGGGGTGTGCGGCAGGGCCAGTGAGGGGCTTGGGGAGAGTTCTTTAGACCAGTTTCATGAGTCCAGGGGAGATGTCTTGGCAGGAGTGGGACAAGATTGGGCAGGAGGAGTGGATGTCAGTGATGGTGAATCGTGTCAAGGCCTTGGGAGCTGGGCATTTTCCTGACTGAGCCTGAGCCTGCAAGGAAACCAAGAGAGGTAGCAATTTGTTTACTGCTGCCTACAAACTTTCACCTTTGTAGAATGTCTCTAGAACCTGAGACCCAGCTGCTGATTGTGGCCCTCCAGATCTTTCCCTCATGACTTCTCAGGTTGGTCCCCAGACCATATTACCTCTCTCCAAGCCACACATTTCACTGGCTCCACTTGACCTTTTCAAACTGGTTGAGATGTTGTTTTTTAATTGTGATCTTGCTTGCCTAGATGAAGGACGGAGAGGTGTGTGCACACAGAAACCTTTTGTGTGGCTGGAATGTGCCCAAAGCCAAGTGTTGCACGTGTTTCTCTGCCCACTTTTGCCTCTACATCTTCGGCATGCAGCCACTGGATGGTTACCCATGAGGGAATGTGGCCCTTAGGCCAAAAATGTTTCTTAACCCTGCTCTAGGGACAACAGACCTTTCCTTTCTATTGGCAGTGTAGCACTTGGCAGTGGGTCACTTTACAGTAGAAATAACATGGAATTGTGATAGGAATCGTTCATGGGATGGGGAGGGGGGATGCATGGCTTTGGCAGTCAGCCTGTCGCCTGTGACTTTTAATTTGCAGCAGTTGCAAACAGGGGATGTTCATTTTATTGCAGCTGCATCATAGAGCATCTTTGGAACATCTGGCATCATGCATCACAGTTTGGTGGCAGCTGGGTAAATCAAATGTCATGCATTGCTGCAGAACTGTAATGCAGGAACATTGTTCATATTTAATTTTAACTTTGCTATGTGGCATCCTCAAGGGACTCTGTTCTCACTAGCTACCATCTAGGGCAGCACTTCTCAGCTTTCATTTCAGCTTTGGCGGGGGAAAAAATTTAAAAGTTACTAGTCCATAGCTAATGTTTTTGATAACCTGTGTTGGGGTCTAATCCAATCCCCACCCAGCTGCCAGCAGGACTTAGCAGCTGTGGTATAAAGTTGGGGGCAGGTTTGGATTTGTTCCCTTCAGTTTGGGATCTCATGGATCCTCAACTGACTCAGCCCTTCCCTTCCTCTCAAACTCCCATTTCAGGACCTTCCATTGAACACTGCCTGTGAGGATCCTGGCAACAGCACTCTTGACCACTGTGGGCATTGGCCAGCAGGAGGCAGTGGCGTAGCTAGCTGCTCGGGTGCCTGGTGCGGGGGCCACTCATGTTATCTGATGTCTTGCAGCCAGGGGCGGGGCGATTCGCCGAATGGGGTGGAATGAGCCTCTCCGAGGCTTGGAGCATCTTCACTTCCTCCCCCTCAGTTGTAGGGTGGCTGAGGGAGAGGCAGTAGGCAGACGCAAGTCCCACGCTGCCGTTTCAGGCAGCGCAGAACCTGCAGGCACCTAAGCCACCACGTCACTCTTTAAAAGTTTTGTGAACCCATTTTTTTTTAAACCCCTCAATTTGTCACACACACCCCAGTGATGATACCTGGGGTGCACCACACCCCTGTATCCCCTTCCTGCCCCACTGGCAAGGGGCCAGCATACCTGGCAGGCCTATGCATTAGGGACACCTCCGTTGAATCCAACCTGCCCACTCAGTGCAGAACAAGGAGGGCTTGGATTGCACTGCCAAACATTTATGGCCCCAAAGTGACAAAACACACAGCTACTGTAAATCTTTCTTGTTTGCCATATGCAGACAAGTGGCCTCACCCTTTCATTCTTTTATAAGATGCTTCCCTTATAAGTTAGGCCACAGTAAATTGCAGTCACAATAAGTACATCCAAACTGCACATCAGATAAAATGAGTGGCTACAAAAGTTTTGAAAAAGCATAGTTCCTAATAGGTTCATGCCATTTTAATTTGGCTTAAAAGCCAGTCATATTATGAGTTGTCACCGGCCCCTCACTCCCCCCCCCACCCCAATCTTCTGCACCTGACAAATTGCTGCAGAGCTTCTTGGTGGTATTGTACCCCCAGAGAGGTTTCATCTTCTGAGAACCCTTGATTCTTCCTCCTTCTCACCTCCCTCAGCACTGGGAAGGGAAGAGCTATGAGATAGATCCAAACCACATCTAGCCTTCTCATAAAGCTCTACATGAAACGAAACAAGAACCACCAACCCATGTCTTCTGCATACACTTGAGAATGGTTGGCAAAATAAGCCTGTGCCTTGTTTCACTTCCAGTTTTGGCAGCAGTCTGGTGGCATCCATCAGTGGAGGAATGTGCCTTTGTGGATGATGTCAAACCATTGGAGAATTAAAGAGCCTGCTGTGGCTGTAGAGACCCAATGCAGGAGAAACATCCTTTGTTGTTTTGGGGCTAATGCAGGCCTCTGGTTGTGTTGCTGCAGATGCGCCATGACATTTCTTCTCACTGCACTCCTCCCAATGGCCATTCTTCCTCTGGTCACTGCTATGGATGCATGACCTGACTGCCTGTCTTCAGACATTGTGGTCATCTGCAAGGGATTCCTACACAGCTGGGTGGATGTTGCCAGACTTCATGTCATATTTGCAGACATCTTGGCAATGCAGAGTTAGTCTGCCCATGGGCCTGGTGTATGCAGCCAGCATCTGTGTAGAGCATCTTCCTGCCATCTTCCATTCTGTGAACATGACCAAGCCAGCATAGACGTTGCTGAGATGGGACTGCGAACTTGCTGGGGATGTGGGCTTGGGAGAGCACATCTTTGTTTGAGATTCGGTCCTGCCATTAGATGCCCAAAAATTCTACTGATGCAGTGCATGTAGAAGGCATTGAGGATTTCCCAGCTACTTGGAAGACCCCGAAAAACACAAATAAACTGTAAAAGCATACAAAAGGGTTGGCATCTCCCATGCATCCTGTGGGAGGCAGTGGAAGACAGGAGTGCCTGGCGTGCTCTGGTCCATTGGGTCACAAAGAGTCGGACATGACTAAACGACTAAACAACAACAACACTTGCTTATGCCTTCAGTCCTGGGTTCTATTTCCAGTCTGGTCAAGCATATTGAAATATTTTGTGTTTCTATTCCTAAAGGTAAAGGGACTCCTGACCATTAGGTCCAGTCGTGGCTGACTCTGGGGTTGCGGTGCTCATCTCGCTTTATTAGCCGAGGGAGTCAGTGTACAGCTTCCGGGTCATGTGGCCAGCATGACTAAGCCGCTTCTGGCAAACCAGAGCAGCGCACGGAAACACCGTTTACCTTCCCGACGGAGTGGTATCTATTTATCTACTTGCACTTTGACGGGCTTTCAAACTGCTGGGTTGGCAGGAGCAGGGACTGAACAACGGGAGCTCACCCCATCGTGGGGATTCAAACCGCCGACCTTCTGACCGGAAAGTCCTAGGCTCTGTGGTTTAACCCACAGCACCACCCGTGTCTGCTGTTTCTATTCCTAGTTTCACCCTATAAACAAATTCTTTATCCTTTTCCCTAGCCTTGTGTATTTGGAGACTGGAATATATATAACAATCCCATAAAATTCACCTGAATCAGCTGCAGCACAACATCCTTTCTAAGCAATTCCCATTCTGAGGTGATTTCCCCGGCAATCGTTCATAAATTGTTACAGAGAAGTAAGCATATGAGATGGAGATTATCTTTCACAGATGGACGGCTGCATTAACTGAGTGGTGTAATTCAATCAGGAATTTATGAATCCCACAAACCGTATGATAGGAATGCAGTCGTTTACATTTAAGATCTTTGAATCATTTTGAGGATGTTTATTTCTGGCGTATCATAAAATGACATTGTGTTGTATCGGCGTGGACATCTGGGGCTCTCTACAGTGAACAGCACCATTGGGTCAATTCTGCTGCAGATCCTTAAAGTCAATTTGATTATGCAAATGTTACCATAATTTTCCTTACTCTCTGGTGTATGTCTCAACCAAGGGTACTTTGTTGTCACATTTCATTATGTGGCATAAAACACTCAAGGGTTTGCAGAAACATTGCAGGAAATGCTGGATATCACTGTCGTCGTTGCCATTCTCGAGAATTTTTTTGGGGGGGATGGAAATGATGCTCCACACTCTATGTATTACTTTGGATGCCCTTCAGGGGCTAAAAATAGACCAAAAATCAGATTGGGGCCACCAGTGTTACGTGCAGCAGCCAGCAGTTCCCAGCTGGAGCTGCTTGAACAGGGCCAGCGCTAAATCATGATTCCAGGTGTCCCTTCAGAATGAAATGCCACCTCTCCAACACCTCAGGCTGAAAGACTGTCTCCTCCTCAAGAATTAGAAGGCATTGTTTAGCAGGAAAGGCACACTGTGTAGAGTTTTGTTCTGCAGTAGCTGCTGACCATAGAATGAAATAAAAGGCACAGCTTACAATTTGAGAGACTAGGATAGGGATGGAAAACACTTTGCAGCCTGAGGGCCATGTTCCCTTCTGGACAGCCTTCCAGGGGCCACATGCCATTGGGGAACAGAGGCAAAAGTAGGTAGAACAACAAATAAAAATATTACTTTTCTATGAGCCCAGTATACCTGAAGGAGCGTCTCCACCCCCATCGTTCAGCCCAGACACTGAAGTCCAGCTCCAAGGAGCTTCTGGAGGTTCCCTCACTGGGTGTTTGATATGAATCAATGTCAGTGTTAGAAACAGTTATGAAAACTAGGAACTAAATGGTACCTTAAACCTAGGTTATGGCTGCAACAACGGAATGTCTAGGCGCACATTTTTATAACAAGAATACAAAGCTGAAAATGAATGAACTGAAACTAAAATATTATTCTCAGGGGCTCAGGAGCTGAGGCACAGGGAAGATGGGAGATGGAGAACGAGGGGGAGGAATCCGAAGGGAGCAAGTCAAGTACTTTATTACGGTCATAGACCAGCATAAACAAAACATATACATAGATAGTATAACAGTATGAATCCAGGCGAATAATTATTAAATAAATAGGAGCTAGAACCAAACGTAGATTTAAACATATACATAGAGTACTTAATTAAGGATAGACAATGGGTCTAAAAATTTATAAGAAAGATTAAAAAAATTAAAAGATCAGTTAACACAGCTATATGGGTTGGGGCTCAGGAGCTGAGGCACAGGGAAGATGGGAGATGGAGAACGAGGGGGAGGAATCCGAAGGGAGCGTAGGAGGGGACAGTGGTCCGAGGGATTCCATGAGCCTCTCCAGCGAATCGGAAGATTCACAGAAGGGAGCGCCAGTGGCCAGGGGCAGGGGGGTCCCAAGGGGAACGCCCCAGGAGCAAGGGGGCAGCAGGGACTCCCAGAGCAGTAGTTGGAAATCAGGACCAGCTTCCCCACCAGAGCAGAGTGGGGGGGAAGAGTCCCAGGCATCGGGGCCAGTGCTTTCCCCACCAGGGAGAGGAGACGAGGCAGAGTCTACCACGCCTCCCTCGGAGAGTCGGACAACGGAAGGGAGGTCAGATCCGGCCAGTGTCACGGAAGAGGGAAGCAGTGATAGAAGTAGTGTAACGGTTAGGAGAAAGGTCACTGGGTTGGCGCGAGAAGCAAGTTCAAATGTACAGGAGCGCGGGACAGCAGAGAGTGAGGATTGGGAACAGGGTCCTAAAGCACGCCGGAGGCAGGGGGAGGAGCTAAGCGACTCAGCATCGGAAGAGTCCAGAAAGGGCAATGCCCCAGAGGGCAGGAGGACCCAGAGGAGAAGAGAGCAGCGCAGGAGGTGGAGCAGGGCTAGGATCTTAAACTGGTGTGGAAGGGGCGGAGACTGAGACGGGACTTACTGTCAGAGCTGCCTCTAGGTCCCAGCTCACCGAGGACCAACGCCAGGCTGATGTTATGTACAAAAGTCTTTATTGAAGTTTAATTTCCATTTCAAAGCCAGAGCGTGCAGCCCTACGTCTAGACTCTAGATCACCCGCCGATCTAGAGTCTAGACGTAGGGCTGCACGCTCTGGCTTTGAAATGGAAATTAAACTTCAATAAAGACTTTTGTACATAACATCAGCCTGGCGTTGGTCCTCGGTGAGCTGGGACCTAGAGGCAGCTCTGACAATTATGTTCATTTTTCACACGATCTAGTCCTTCCCCTGCCCACCCCCCTAATATTCTGAAGAGGGTCTCTTCTCCAGTCTTCAGAGAATACCTGGAGGTGAGGAGGCAGAAAAAGGTCCTCTTTTCTTCCACTCTGCAGTTTTAATCTGAAATCTTAGGCACGGTACTGTGCCCGGAGCTCAGGAACGGCTCCCACTATTGCCATTCCCTATTGCAAAACGCGCCTAGAACAATGGGAGTTTTGAACACTGATCAATGTGCCTTTTCCTAAAGGAGCATTGGAGTGTCCTTCCTCATGACTGACCCTGTGCCATCTGATTCCTACCTTCCATAAGGTGCAGGTCCCAGCAGTGCTGTGAAATGTATTCCTGACACGTTTTATTGAGCCAAAGATGCCTAAGGACATAGGATGTGTACTCATCCTCAAATTAAATTGTTTTTGGAGTGTTTGTATCGAACACTTGAAAATGCTCAATGGGATTGTTGAGTGTTTAATATGAAGACTTGGAAAGTAATTTAGTTGTTGCTCCTCTTTCCCAGGCAGTCTCCCTTTCTCTAGTCCAACTCCTGACCTTATCTTGAATTGCTACAAAGTCATCTGTCCCCAGAAATCTTCCACCCCAAAGTCAGGAGCCCAGGCTGCCAGAGAACAAAGCCAGTGCTTTCCTGTGGTTGCATATGGCAGGAGATGTTTGGTAGTGACTGGACAGCTTTCTTCCACACCATTCCTGATTTTTCATTGGGAGGCACTTAATACGCCTCTCAGGAACCCATGCTTCCCTGGATTTTAGTTTGAATATCACTGCCCTAGAGGTAGCCTACATACTAGACTCTTCCCAATGTCAAAAAATGTACATTAATTTCCCTTTGACAAACCTGATTTGATTAATTGGATTACATTGGTATAAATCACAGAAGAAGTTGGCTCCAACTTCCTCATTTTGTTCTGCTGCAACTCCTGTAGTCAGTTGCAAATTCTAAGCAGAACAGCCGATTAAATCTTGGCAGAACCTCAAGGCACTTCCATTTCAGGTAAACAAATTAAATCAGAATTAATTGAGAGCTCGACTTGCTCATTCTAGCTTGGTCCCATTGTTGGCTTATTAAGCACTAAGTCTATTGTCACTTCCGTTGTTGGCAGCTAGTGACAAACGTCTATATGTGTGCGTAAAGATAAAGGGGGAAATTTAGTAAATGTGACTTTTAAACGTAACTATTCTTCAATCAATGGAAACTAGTAGAAGCCAATGAAGAGGTAGGATATGGATCAGCTTCTCTTGCACTGCCTGCTGATTAGTTGAATTTCTTGGCTAAGGAGGTCTAGAGATCCAGTGGAGGAGATGTCAATGGTTATGGCTACTTCTAAGTCTGTGAAAATGTCCTTGGTTTATACCAAATTGAATGTTATTGGTGGAGTTAATCTTTAGCCATGAGTTAGGCCAGGTTGGGGAACCATTAGCCCTCCAGAGGTTGCTGAATGACAACTCCCATTGTCCCTGCCCATTGGCCATGCTTCCTAAGGCTGATGGAAATAGTCATTCAGCAATATCTGGAGGACCCAAAGTTCCTGCACCTGTGTTAGGCCATTCATATATATGGCTGTGTCAAAACAACACAATGTATGGGAGTTTACATGGGAATTAAGGAAGCAAGGGAGATAAAAGGTGGACAGGTGGTGGTTTTACTCTGTTGGACTCTGGACTCACTTTATATGAGTGATGCAAGAGTGAGAAAGTGACTTGTATGGCAGTGGGTTGTACTAAATCTCTGCCTGCCCTCAGCAAAATCATTGCACTGTCCTTTTCATAAAGAAAACTCTTGAAAAGAAATCTATGCTAGACAATCTGGAGAAGTGAACTAATACCACTCCTTCATTTTTCAGTTTATTAAAGACTTTTGAGTAAGAACTAGTGTCTTTCCCACCTATCCTTTAGTCAGCCCCTGTAATTTAGCCTCTTCCTTGTGACTTTGAGGTGCGATTTTGTGCTGTTTGTTTTATTTTCACGGATTTAAATCCACCAGTGAAGATGCCCCAAGCACATAGTTTTGTCATGGAGATCATTGTAGTCATGCTTGAATTAAACCACTTCATTTAGCTTGCCCATCTTTAACAGCCACCTGTTCCGAAATTTCATGTGGCTGTAACTCTGAAGCTGAACTGCAAAATGAAGCAGGTTTTCATTTGAAAATAGTAGCGCAAGCGATGCTGCTGGAACATTGGGAAATTAGTTCAGCACAGAGTGCTTGACATTTTGTTTGACAGAGGATTTAGCTTATCTATGACTATGATCTCTACATACTATGAATATTAAAACAATCCTTTGCGGTTCGTTGTGGCACAGATAGAAAGGCCTATGTGTTTGTGGGGATCTTGCATTAAGTATTACTCGAATCGAATTTCGAAAGCGGTTGCAATTGTGCAGAATATACCTACTGTACGTATGTGTGCAGTATGTATAGCCTTATGTATATGTATAGCCTTAAAGGAAAGAGAAACAAGTGTTGCTCACTGCTCAGTATGTTGACTAGCATGTGTAATTTAAGGGCCAATTGTACTTAATAATTAGCCAACCGCAGCTAATCAAGGTGGTGGAAGTGTTGCTTAGCAACCTGTCAGAGTGGCATGATCTTTGCTGAGGTAGAACAAGCTCTGATTGGCTGTGTAGTTCTGTGAGAGTATTCCCCTGTATGTTTAGTTGTATACCTAATCCTGCTATGTACAAAAGTCTGCTCTAAAAACCAAAATCTTGGATTCTTCTCAAATTCTCCTTACTGCAGTAGCGTAGCACGGGGGGGGGGGAGCGAAGAGGGTACAGGGGTGGCTGCCTTGGGCACAAAATTGTTAGCGTTGCAAAATTTCAACATCCAGTGCTGCCTCAATACAGCTGTATACTTCTGTTGCTGAGCTCCGTTGAAAATGGCTTCTCCATGCCAACCAGGAAGTGACCTCTCCAGACCTCTCTGTGGCTGCAATCTTCAAGGTGACCCTAATGCCATTTTGCAGTTGAATGTGCATGGATACTCTGTCCTATTCCCTCCCTCCCATCCCCCTCCGCATGGTCCTAGGCACTGGCAAACCACGCTATGCCACTGCCTTTCTTTGTTTTGTTCAGTTTCGTCAGTTAAGTAGTAATCCTTGCACTGATGGAATGAATTACTTGGATACCACCCCAACTCTAGATATTCCAATTTATAAATGAGAAACAGCAATAACATGCACCACAGGATTAAGCAAACAGCATTGTTTAACTGTGAGCCATTGAATTTCCTGGATTATTGTTTTCTTTTTAAAGTTTTCAGTGTAAAGTGATTTCCCAATTCTTGAAGGGAGTCTGGGTGGCCTACTTTAAGGAAGCACAACTCTTGTGAAAGAAATAATGTTTTCCCCAATATTCATGCATTATTATTTTTTAAAAAACATTTAAATAATTTACATACCACTCTTCACGCAGTTTGGATTCCAGAGTGGTGTGCAACAAGGCACACATGCACACATCCACACACATTAAAATAACAAAAATAAGGAAATGACCAACATCAAAACCATTACACAGGCTACGGTAAATAAAAATGTTTAGTTTAGTGCTGAAAGAATTTCAGTGTGGGTGAGTCTCTTTACGGTGGGCATTCCAAAACTGAAGCTCCACCACTGAAATAAGTCCTATCCCTTTTAACTGAATGATGCACTTCTGACAGAGGAGGCAATTAGAGAAGGACTTTGGTAGAAGATCTCAAGACACAAGCAACAATAGACTGTTGCTAGGGAGATGCGAGCCCATCTCCCAGCTCTGGAAGTCTATACATTGTCCCTAATGAATGTGGTGTGGTTCATCAGTGCGCAAGTGACATGGATACTTACTGTATGACAACTGTGAGATCACTGGTGAGGGGAAGGTGAAGTTTACCACTGCCATGCTTGCACCTTTTGAGTCTCAAAACAGTTGATGCCACAGTAATGGAAGCTCTGCACAAGTGACCTGTGAACAAGAATTGGGAGACAATGTTCATTCAGGGTTCAAAATGAGCAAAAGCATACTGTTCCACCCTGCTTTAAGTCATGTTTATAAAAATAAAAATAAAAAATGAATCAGTACCATAAAATCCCACTGCGATTTAAAATAAGTTAAGTATCCCAAGTAGCTCTACATGAACGTTCCATCCAGACAAGGATTTCTGCTTGCAAAATGGAATTTTATCCCCCTCTACTCGCCCCGCACACCCCCTAAATCTGTTCTATGTGTTCTCTCAATCCACTGGAGCAGCTTTGGAGAGGGCATGGGGGTGCGCATGGGGAGAGAAGAGGGAAGAAAGTTCCATTGCTCAAGTGAAAATAAATCCTTGCACTGATGGGACACATTAGTTGAACTCTCTCCTTAATCGCTCAGTTCTTCACAAAATATAAATACATCATATTTCTCTTTCTCTCCCCTTCTCTCTTTCTCCTATCTCCCCAACCCAGTTCTGTCTGCTGTAATTTGAGTTTGGCAATATGTCTTGTTTAACCTGCGATAAATCTTGACATCCCATCCACAAATATATTAGAAGTGATCTAGATTTAAGAGCTAGAAAATGCCTTAAGTGGGAGACTGGCTAACTATAAGAATTCATTAAAAACAACAGCAGGCCAACTCGTATAGAATAAATGCTTGCATTTTCCAGACAGCAGCTAGAAAGAACCTCAGCCTTTTCCAGCTTGGTCAGTTCATCAGTAGAGGAATTTAAGGATGTGCAAATGAATACCCCTCATGCGTTGGTTGGGGAAGTAGGAAGCCTCCTGCTGGCTGCACCCCCTGGACACTCATGCAGTTTTCCATTTTGTAGAAGAACCAAATACATGTACATCTGTATAGCTTCTTCACACTGCTGCTGGATGCCCAGTCACCAGCATGTGAGGGCCATGGTCAGCAGGCATGATTTGCCGCTGCACTGCCATGAATCTGTGAAGCTGTAGAGAAGTATGTGTCTTTGTCTGCCCTTGTCATTAGATACCAGTTTGAATATAGAAACTTTTCATTTCCTCTGATTGATTGTTCTGCTTTTATTCTGAAAAATTCTTAACTGCCTCTCCAACCCAGAGGTCTTGTTTCACTAATAGAAGGAAGTTTTCAGCAGATCAGCTTCCTTCGGTAGTGGGAGGTTGGCTATTTGGGACTTTTACAAGCTGTCCTTTTACAAGCTGTCCAGGGACAGCTCGGCCGTAGTGTGTTGTCACCATGAAGGTCTGCCTGGTTGGTCCCTATAGCCATGTGGCCTTTTCCAGTCTGCGCTGTGATTTTCCCCTTGGTGTTGAACCCTTCCATACATTGTGCTGGCTTGGAATACAGCCTTATCTCAGTGGTAGGACACCTGCTTTGCATGCAGAAGGTCCTAGGTTCATTCTCCAGCATCTCCAAGTAGGACTGGGACTGTCCCCTCTTCCCTTAACTACAGTCTGTTTTAATTGTGTCAATATAATATCTTAAAAATGATTGTAACCTACCCTGGGACTACATTATGGAGAGTGTGCATGGGCAGGTTATATTATTATAATACTAGATTGCAAGTTATGCAAAACAAAAGCTGATGTTGAGTTAATTTTGCTGATAGAATCCATGTGTATATACTCTGTATATGCCAAAATGTCTGGTTAGTATGAAATGGTCATGGGTGTAATTTTGAGGGTTGTGTGCTCAACAGCATAGCAGCAGGGAAGGACTTATAATAGCTTCCATAGGGAAGAACTATTATTCTCCAGGGAGGCTAAGGTTCTCAATCAGTGCTCTCCCATTTTCTGACCGGAGCGGTTCCAATTGTGACCACATGGAGATCTCTGGATGTGGCTGATATCTCCATCTGGCTGGTCCCTCCAACTTTCTTAAGCAGGTAAGCAGAAGAGCAGAAGAGCTTATTTATTGCATGTATATCTCATCCTTTTCTTCACTCCCCTCTTCAGATAATTCTTACATTGACCCTGTGAGGTAGGATAAGAGGCTGTGACTGGCCCAAGGTCACCCATTGAGCTTCATGACTGAGTAGGGATCTCCACTGTCCTAATCTGATACTCTAACTCCTACACCACACTGACATCCTACAGTACTTCTGCTGTGGGGCAGCAATATACCATATTTTTTGCTCTATAAGACTCACTTTTTCCCTCCTAAAAAGTAAGGGGAAATGTGTGTGCATCTTACGGAGCGAATGCAGGCTGCACAGCTATCCCAGAAGCCAGAACAGCAAGAGGGATTGCTGTTTTCACTGCACAGCAATCCCTCTTGCTGTTCTGGCTTCTGAGATTCAGAATATTTTTTTTCTTGTTTTCCTCCTTCAAAAACTAGGTGTGTCTTGTGGTCTGGTGCGTCTTATAGAGCGAAAAATACAGTAAATTAAGTAGGTAAATAAATATGAGGAAAGCAAAATGTCACTTAGAGAAGGATCTGAAATTTTTTTCTTGAAGTGTGGTTTGTTTTATACCAGATTGTTTTCTTTGATGTTTTAATGTGTTGTAAACCATTTTGAGAGTTCTCCCCATTAAAAGTTAAAGCGGTATAGAAATGAAATTAATAAAAATGATAATTATTGCAAAGAAAAGGCGCCTAGACATTCTGTTGTGGCAACTGTAACCTAGGTTTAAGGTGCCATTTGGCGATTAGCTTATATATATGAGTTTCCAACACTGCTCTCAATGGCTACTATGCTGTCCCTTCGCAATTGGAGGAGGTTGCTGGAAACCGCAGGACGGGAGAGAGCTCTTCTGCTCAGGTCCTGCTTGTGGGTTTCCTACAGGCACCTGGTTAGCCACTGTGAAAAAAAGATGCTGCAGTTGATAGGCCATTGGCCTGATCCAGCAGGGACTCACTATGTTCTTAAGGACTGTTGCTCAGTGGTTGAGTAATTGCTTTGCATGCAGAATGTCCTAGGTTCCTGCTGGCATTTCCAGGTGGGACCACCCAATGTAGACAATACTGAACTAAAGACGAATGGTTTGGCTTGGTCGTGTGCGTTCCAGGCGTGCCAGATTGCATCCTCAATCTTTTTCTTTCTGTGTCTCTTCTGCCAGTTCCATCTTCTGGTATTTGAGTGCCAGGGAGTCACATTCCAGAGAGTCACATTCCAAACTTGGCAGCTTCATCTGAATATCCTGTGGTTTATCAGGATCCCCCACCCACCGCTATGAAATGCTCCAGAACGGTTGTCGCAGCTGACTCAAATACATGTTTTCCCCCCCAAAGCTTCCCAAATAGCTCCAAAGCAGCTGCTGTCTTCTAGAATAAAAAGGGAGCCCAACATTGCAAGTGAGGATATGTGGCTGCACACTTTATTCAATAGGGTTTTTCTGTATTTTGAATATAGCTAAAGGCTTTCGCAGGCTGAAGTGCTTTCCCAAGAGTGAAAGTATTAGTCTTATTAGTTAAGATGGGGTACTGATGGAGGGCTGGTAGGCTGGATTCAGGTTGCCAAGTGGTTTGGGGCGAGTTACAAGAATTGTCCTGTCTGTTTCCTGTGATTTCCTGGTTTCTCTAGTGATTCCAAGAACTTTAAGAAGTTCCTTTTGTGCCTTTGATTCAGTTTTGGCCTGGTGTCCTGATCAGGGGAAGTGCCGTATTTTTTGCTCCATAAGACACACCAGACCACCTAGGTTTGGGAGGAGGAAAACAAGAAAAAATTATTCTGAATCCCAGAAGCCAGAACAGCAAGAGGGATCTGGCTTCTGGGATACCGTGTGGCTGTTCTGGCTTCTGGGATAACCACGCCAAGCCTCTTCAAGGCAGCGGGATGAAGGCTCCCCCTGCCCAGAAGAGGCTGCGAGTGGCTAAGGCAGAAGCCAGGACAGGCGTGTTGCTGAAGGGGTGCTATGCAGTTCTCCTTCTCTGCGCAGCGCCTCTCCTTCGCAGGAGAGGCGCTGCACAGAGAGGGAGAACTGTGCAGCGCTCCTTCAAGTGAAGCTGGAGAAGGAACAGAAGGAGACCCTTCTGTTCCTCCTCCGGCTTCCAGGGCAGGCGCGTCGCTGCGAAGCTGGAGAAGGAACAGAAGGAGTCCCTTCTGTTCCTCCTCCAGCTTCACAGGACAGGTGCGTCGCTGAACGGGCGTTGCACAGCTCTCTCTCTCTGTGCAGCGCCATTCGCTCCATAAGACGCACTCATTTCCCTTACGTTTTAGGAGGAAAAAAGTGTGTCTTATGGAGCGAAAAATACGGTAATACTCCCACTCTATTATGCCTTGGCCAGACCACATCTGGGACTCTGCTACATCCATAAGCACTTTATGTGTGACACCAGATGGTGTTGTGGAGTCCTGTCTTTCACCAATGGGATTTCTCTGTATGAAGTTTACAATGCGTCTAACTGAATTGTTCCTTTGATCTGTCTAGATCCAGCTCTAGAGCACTGTGTCTAGTTTGGGGCACCTCAATTTAGGAAGCATATAGACAACTTGAAATGTGTGCAGAGGAGGGGAACCAAGATGATTGAGGGTCTGGAAAGCAGGCCTTATGAGGGAGTGTGGAAACAGCTGGATATGTTTAGCCTGGAAAAGAGGAGAGTGAGAGAGGAGATATGATAGCCACCTTCAAATATCTAAAGGGCTGCCACATGGAGGATGGAGCAAGCTTGTGTTCTTTTGCTCTGGATGGTAGAACCAAAACCAATGGATTCAAGTTACAAGAATGGAGATTCCGACTAAACATCAGGATGAACTTTCTGACAGTTAAGAGCTGTTTGACAGTGGACAGATTCTCACAAGGTGGTGGACTCTCCTTCCTTGGAGGTTTTTAAGCAGAGGTTGGATGGCCATCTGTCATGGATGCTTTAGCTGAGATTCCTGCATAGCAGAGGATTGGATTAGATTACCCTCAGGGTCCCTTCCAACTCTACAATTCTACGATTCTGTTATTGATCTCCAGTGGCCTGATAACATGTGTGGGTGTTTTTCTGGGTGGCAGGTGACTTCTGAGCACATATAATCACACATTCTGGTGCTCTCCAGAAGTTGTTGGACTACAACTCCCATCGGCCCCTAGTCAGCATGATCCTTGGGTAAGGATGATGGGAGCTGTAGTCCAATAAGATCTGAAAGGCATTACATTGGCTACTCCTGTGTTAAAACAACTGAAGACAACAGAAAAACAACACACACATATGCCTCACACAAGCAAAGGCACAACAACCATGAAAATTAATCAAACTAGATTAAATATTATCAACAGCACTAAAGGTCGAGTCTGGTCAGTGCCTGGGTGGGTGACTGCCTGGGAACTGTCAAGTATGTTGCCTTGCATTCTGTGATGGAAGAAACGTCGTCTGTAAATGTAATAAAATAAATGTTTAGTATTATGGAGTAGGGTTGAGGGGAATTCTCCATATCCACCATTGCTACATTGTTCTTAATTGTATGATTCACACACACCCACCCCTGGTCCATCCTTGATTTACCTATTTGCTGTGAGCTCACATCAGCTCTAGAGCTGTGAATGATTAATAGCAATACTTATTAGGGACTACTGGGAAGAGCTCTTTAAAAGTGCCATATTTATTTACTGCAGCAATGGAAAGTTATGTGTTCTCGGCACAAGCTTTGGAAAGGCACATCTGAGCACTGCCTCTTCCTCACCATCTCTCTGCCTTCAAGTTGCCTTCAAGTTGTTTGCTGCAGCCCAGGAATTGGGTGGAAAACTAAAGCAGCACTGACTCTGGCTGTGAGCTTAACCTTGTCTGCTCAGAAGTAAGCCCCACTGAATTAAATGAGGCTTACTTGCTGGTAAAGGGGATTAGGTTTGCAGCCCTAGTCAGGACAAACAGAGAGTTGGGAAAGTTCTGGAGATGGATGTGTGAGGTGTTTTTCTTCCCATGCATGCTCTTTGCCATTTTCTGAATTCTGAAACTACTTATGCAGAGATATTTTCTTTTTCTGTTTTGGCAGACTTTTCAAGAAATTTTTTTGCTGTCAGATATCAGGACGGTTGCAGCTAAAGCATGAACAGGGTTGTGGTGGGAGCCTGCTTCCCTGGCTTTCTGCATTTTATTTCTCTTTGCATGGTCAGTGCCAAATATACTAGCATCCTTCTTTTCTTCCCAGAAGCTAAAGGCTGCTGGGTACATTTTTTGAAGTGGAAACTTGCAGATGAAATACATGCCCCTATAGCCCAATTTGTGCAGCTCACACTCCCTCATCTTGAGGAAGCTGGCATACAAGTCTAGGCAGGGTCTGATGCCAGGATATACCCCAGAGAAAGTCAGGCACATCTGAACAATGACAGGCAGCTGCAAAGTGATATTATGGAATACTTGTTATTGCATAGAATTTTTTTTACAAGCACTGGGGAATGGGGGAATTCAGACCCACTGACCCCAACCATGACACTGGAGGGGGTAATTTGGATCTCCACGAATGGATCAAGGGGGAAATCAAAGGTGTCTTTGAAAACACAACTAAGGATTAAATAAAATTTCCATGCCTGTTATGGCCCTATTGGAGTCAGTGGGGCTTTTGAGTAGCAGGATTCTGTCATGGTAAGCTATTTCTCCTTCCCTGTTCCCCTTCATTAAGCACTCCATTGAAATGAAATTATCATATCGCAACAACTTTCTTAAGTTTTAACAATCTTAAATTATCAAACTGCCACATGTTAAAATTATGAGGCATTCAGTTGTAGTTTCCAAAGATGAAAGTACTTATAAGTGTAACGGACCTACTGGGAAAATGCATATACATTGGTACTTTGCGTTACATATGCTTCAGGTTACATACGCTTCAGGTTACAGACTCAGCTAACCCAGAAATAGTAACTCGGGTTAAGAACTTTGCTTCAGGATGAGAACAGAAATTGCACGGCAGCAGCAGGAGGTCCCATTAGCTAAAGTGGTGCTTCAGGTTAAGAACAGTTTCAGGTTAAGAATGGAATTCCGGAACGAATTAAGTACATAACCAGAGGTACCACTGTACAGTATGAATGTACAGAGTGAAGTGGTTTCACTTGCATATATTCTGTAATGTCAAAAGGTTTTATGAAAAAACAAATTGATCTTATTTTTGGGTTTCAAACCGAATTACTGTTCTTACTGTTCTCATTCAACAAACCTGTGCAGAATTTATTATTGAAGCAAGGGCAGCAAATCAGTCCTGGGCAGCAGACACCATAAGTACACCTCTGATGGTGTCCAATGTTGGGCGAGCACACTTGTCCAGCAGATCTTCCTTTCCTCCTTCCAGTTTCCCTCTTCTGAAGCTTCTCCATAGGTTAGGTAGGGGAGACCTTCCGAACATGGAAGGCTCTGCCTTATGGGGCTGCAGCATGAGGAGGGAGTCACCCCAAATTGGAAAGCTTGCATGAGCGGTGCAAGAATCCTCCACCTCATTTGGGATGATTTCCCTCTCTTACTCCAGACCCATAAATGCAATATTCAATAGATTCCCCTGTTTTTCCATACCCTCTGAAGTGGCTTAAAGAAGTAAAGAGTGTAGGAGACTGCAGGAAGAGGAATAGAAGGGGAAGATCAATTGGATGACCTCCCTCCCACTCCTGCAATGTTGGCTTCAACCCAGTATAAATAAGGAAATACAGTGGTACCTCGGATTATGTACTTAATTTGTTCTGGAGGTCCGTTTTTAACCTGAAACTTTTCTTAACCAGAAGCACCACTTTAGCTAATGGGGCCTCCTGCTGCCACTGTGCTACCGGAGCACGATTTCTGTTCTCATCCTGAAGCAAAGTTCTTAATCCGAGGTACTACTTCTGGGTTAGCGGAGTCTGTAACCTGAAGCATATGTAACCCGAGGTACCACTGTAGATAGAATTTCTCCTTTTAGAGAACAGGGACAGAGCAAAAGTGATTTATACAATGTTATCTTAGCAGCTCATTGTCTTCATAGGAATGTCAACCCTCTTATTTCAGCTCCTAATAAGTTTGACTAGAAAGGTTCATGATCGTACTCATTCACTTGGATACATTTTTTTTGGGGGGGGACCAACAACTTTTGTTTACATTTGTTGAATATTGGTTTGGTTTCCCTGCAGTGTTAAAGATCAGAAACTGAAATCTACGCTGTAGATTGCTGCAGGTTTTCTAGGTTAGAACACACATGCTCTGGGATCCAATAAACTGCAGCTAGATCCATTTGTTTGTAAGCTCTTTGGAATAAAGGTCACAAATTTCTATAAAACGACCAAGGATGTGCCACTGAGCCTGAGTGACAACCAGGATATGAGAAGGAAAATTTAAAAAGTAATATGAGACAGGAAAAGAAATCTGAGTTAAACTGCCCAGAGAGCTATGCACACAGTGCGTTGAGAAGAGAGACTGCGTAGAAATCTCTAGGAACCGGAGAGCCCAGCCTGCTGCCGAACCTGATTTGACCTTGAACTCTACAGTGTGAGATTGTACAGCAGCTGTGACTTCTGCCCCTCACGACTCCTTCCGCTCCTTTGCCACTTGTTGCAGCAAACAGAGTTTTTAATATCGACCTGCACCACTTGGGAAGAGAGCAGAAATAAGTTGATCTTCTGGGAGCAGGAAATCTCTGAAGGCTTTGCTGGGGCTCCAGATGCTCTGCTGATACATTACACAGTTTGAGGTGTGGTGAGCTACCAACTTCCACCAAAAGGTCACCTGCTGTGGATCTGTGACCATACCTCTTGCTTGACTGGTTGGAGGACAGACAAATGTGTCCATTGGTTACGTGCAGAAACCTCTAGCTGTTGTGTGCCTCAAATACACCCTACTCTACAAAGGGGAGAAAAATCACTTCCCTTGCTCTGCTCATTCCCCACCTTCTCTGGTTCCATCCTCCTGAAGGTTGTCCATGAGGGAACATGTTCCTCAGGCTGGGGAAAAAAAGGTTCCCTACCCTTGTGTTAAGGGATGCGGGTGGCGCTGTCGTCTAAACCACTGAGCCTCTTGGGCTTGCCGATCAGAGGTTTGGCAGTTCGAATCCTTGTGATGGGGTGAGCTGCCGTTGCTCAGTCCCAGCTCCTGTTAACCTAGCAGTTTGAAAGTATGCCCCAAAAAAGTGCAAGTAGATAAATAGGTACCGCTCCGGCGGGAAGGTAAATGGCATTTCTGTGTGCTGCTCTGGTTTCAGTATTCTGTTGCACCAGAAGCGGCTTAGTCATGCTGTCCACATGACCTGGTAAAACTGTCTGCAGAAAAACGCCAGCTCCCTCGGCCTGTAAAGCAAGATGAGCGCCGCAACCCCAGAGTCATCTATGACTGGACTTAACTGTCAGGGGTCCTTTACCTTCCCCCCCCCCTTGTGTTAGAGCAAATAGCATTGCTTATACCAGTGTGGGTGCATTTGCTTTTCGACAGATGGCCCCCACATTATTTTAGGTGCCTTGAAATTTCATGCTTCATTTTCTCAAACAGATTTAAATTCTGAAATATGAGAGGCAGACTTTGCTGCACACTGGGGCCTGCATTTGAAAGCAGCTTATCGCTCTGACTTTTCCAGATGAGGGGGAAAGAATCACGAAAATGTATTTTGGTGCTAAAGACTCTTCCAAGGCCTCATTGCCAGGTCCAATAATCTCTAGGTATCAGCACAATATATTTTCCACACTGAAGTAAGTGTAGGCGAGTGTGTGTCTGTGCATGCACGTTACAGTTGTGCCAAGATCAAAGATAATCTGAAGCCTTTTATTTGTATACTTCGGCACTTGAGAATATGTTTCCGCTTCTCACACAAGAGAAAGAATAGTAGCTTGCTGAAATCCACCCCCACCCCCCGATGCCACAGGAAAATGTGGGCTGCCAACAGGAATGGGTGAATAAAAAATTCTAAGAGTGCATAACTCCTCCCTCTGAAGTGCTTGAGCTGCTAAAGTCAGAAATAGTATGACATGTCACCCAGTCTTTGAGTGGTGAGAGACTGCAGGGTTTCTAGGCAGGGATTTGCACTTTCTATCTGTTCTGTTGTCCTTTATTAAGGGAAACGTGATATAACAGGGTAGCTTCCCATTCAGTCTGATACATGACTATCTGGTCTTCTCTGATGCTGGTTGATTCCATAACAGAAGAACAGCAGGCACTCTGACTAATGCAGCTTCTCTACAGATGAGATGGTGGGAGGAACTGAAGTGGGGGTTTATTCCTCCCCAGCCTTGAAAAGCAAAGTACCAAATTGAGTGGGTGATGGCAGCTCTAATTGTCCTTTACTGCAGCTTATAGCACCTAGCCCATAGGATAATATGTGTGCCTCGCATCGCAACAGTTTCTAACGTGCTAACATACCTTCTGGTATAGATTTAGGCAGTGTGTGTTCCCTTTTCCCTGTCTATATTGGAGCTGGGTCAATGATAACATGCTCCTTTGTTTGGAAAGAGAAATGGGAAGGAAAATGTGGCATTGAATGGGGAGAAATAAACTCTCTGCTAATGAGCCTAGCTCAATATAAGCCAAGCAATAATTTTAAGTAAAATCCATTAGGATGTAGATATCATTGGATGAGATGATCAACTTTCAATGCAGCTTACAGATATGGAGCTTCCTGATAGCTTCTGCCATATTATGTTCTGTAAGCCTGAGCATCTTGCATTTCAGTGGCAGAACTGCTTCAAGGTTTGAACTCCAAGTTGCTTCATTCTTTTTTTGTAGTTAGTGATGCAAACTTACTATTTGTTGTTTAGTCGTTTAGTTGTGTCCGACTCTTCATGACCCCATGGACCAGAGCACACCAGGCCCTCCTGTCTTCCACTGCCTCCCGCAGTTTGGTCAAACTCATGTTGGTAGCTTCAAGAACACTGTCCAACCATCTCGTCCTCTGTCGTCCCCTTCTCCTTGTGCCTTCCATATTTCCCAACATCAGGGTCTTTTCCAGGAAGTCTTCTCTTCTCATGAGGTGGCCAAAGTATTGGAGCCTCAGCTTCAGGATCTGTCCTTCCAGTGAGCACTCAGGGCTGATTTCCTTCAGAATGGGTAGGTTTGATCTTCTTGCAGTCCATGGGACTCTCAAGAGTCTCCTTCGGCACTATAATTCAAAACCATCAATTCTTCGGTTTCTTTATGGTCCAGCTCTCACTTCCATACATCACTACTGGGAAAACCATGGCTTTAACTATACGGACCTTTGTTGGTAAGGTGATGTCTCTGCTTTTTAAGATGCTGTCTAGGTTTGCCATCACCTTTCTCCCAAGGAGCAGGTGTCTTTTAATTTCATGACTGCTGTCATCATCTGCAGTGATCATGAAGCCCAAGAAAGTAAAATCTCTCACTGCCTCCATTTCTTCCCCTTCTATTTGCCAGGAGGTGATGGGACCAGTGGCCATGATCTTCGTTTTTTTGATGTTGAGCTTCAGACCATATTTTGCGCTCTCCTCTTTCACCCTCATTAAGAGGTTCTTTAATTCCTCCTCACTGTACCACCAGTTATTGCTCACGAGGAACAACCCCTAGTGTTTACTTTATCTAGAACAGAGAGTGGTGATGTTGATTGTTGCATTTTTATGTGCTAGTTTTGCACGTAGGAAGAGTATTCAGACAGACAAACCCTGCATGCATTTTTGGTACGGACCCAGGTGGACTGATCCATGTGATCAAGCCTGGAGCTCAGGTTACCTATTGTGCAAACTGAGTGGAAAGTGATTTCAAGCAGCCCCATCTTGTTTTCCAAATAAATATCCTGTTTGTGCTTGGCTGTGATCCCTCAGGGCACTGAGCCAGACCTGGAGTCGTCCAGTAACGTGTAGCTGGTCAAGAGTACAAGTTCCTGCTAATGGAAGCAGTGTTAGTCTCAGGCTCTGCAGGATCTAGGAAATCTCTCCCAGGGGAGGCAGCTGTCGATCTGATAAGAGCCCAAAGCCTAATTGAGCCCTTGTATTCCCCAGCAGAGAGCGATGAGTGCCAAAGCTCCATCACTCCCATAGAATTTTAAAATGGCAGAGTTCTGGTTTCAAGGTTTATACGGTGGCACTATTGATTAGCTTTGGACTGTGTGGACTTCTCTATTGGGTGCACTGCCTCTGATGCCGAATGGCACTGTGCAGACTCCAAAAGGTCCGATCTATCCCAAACTCGAGAGGATATAGGACCACCTAGGCAGATAGTCCAAACCAGTCTAAGGTCAGACTTGCACTAGAATGAGGTGGAAATGAGGGATGTTTTGTACCACTTTGGATTACAGGTGAGGGCAGGGGTGGAGGAAGAGAGACGAGAAGAAGAGAAGAGTTTGGATTTGATATCCTGCTTTATCACTACCCGAAGGAGTCTCAAAGCGGCTAACATTCTCCCTTCCCTTCCTCCCCTACAACAAACACTCTGTGAGGTGAGTGGGGCTAAGAGACTTCAGACTAGCCCAAGGTCACCCAGTAGCTGCATGTGGAGGAGCGGGGAATCGAACCCGATTCACCAGATTACGAGACTACTGCTCTTAACCACTACACCACAGTGGCTCTCATAAGAAGAAGAGGGGGTGGTGGGGGAGGTCCACCCCAGGTGTCACCACTGGTTGTATTTACTTACAAAATGCCGGGCAACACTCACCACAGGGCCTGCAGCGCGCCCAAGCCACGTGTCTCTCCTGGGAGTGATGTGGTGCTTGGGCGTCCGCAGGCTCCAAACTGCCCCAGACGGTCTGCTCACCACCTCCCCCTCAGCTATAGGGCAGCTGAGTGGGAGGAGGCAGGCTGCTCCTCGGAGGCCCAGCGCAGTGTCCTGCCCCGGCTGGTCCCACCCCTGGGTGCAGGGCACACACGCTGCTCCAGGCGCCCGATTGGCTTGCTCCACTGCTGGGTGAGGGATACCACTTTTGAATGTTTATCCCATGCAAAAACTAAGTCTCTGCAAAAACATCTAGTATTTCAGGGAGAAAGAGGCATTTTTTACCTAACACTCTAGTTTTCTATCTGCAGGGCAGCCACTTGCAGTTTGAATTGATGTCGTCTCTCATACTGTTGCATGTTTAGACCCAGCCAAGGTTTCAGGGAAGCAGGGTGTGTGTGGGGGGGGGTTATAATGCTAGTGAAGAATGTGGAAATGGAAGTAGAAATAAAGAGATATGGAAGGGACCTGAAGCAACATCTTTTAATACCACTCCTGTAGGCTTGCAATGGCTTCTGTGACCCTGCACAGAGAAACAGTGGCATTGTGAGGTATCTGAAGAAGTGTGCATGCACACGAAAGCTTATACCCAGAACAAACTTAGTTGGTTTCTAAGGTGCTACTGGATTTTTTTTTAAGGTTACACTTTCCCAAACTGCAGGTATTCCTCACCTGCAGGGAACATTTGGCAGCAGAAGAATCCAAAGTCCACATCATGTGAGAATAAAGGCTGACTGCACAATTTGCTTCAGTCAACAAAAGCACTTCAGCCTCTCTTCCTCATCCTCAGATGGACTGCTGGTTGGGCATGTGAGTCATCCGTGAAATATTTTTTTCGACGGCAGCAGATAGGCAGGAAGTTTTGAGTGACCTCTCCTGAACTGTGTTTGAGATTGCGAAACCCGTCCTTATTCAAACAGCTTGATGCTGCAGCTCAGTCCTTGTGTGGAGGCAAGGCAGGACTATAAAAACCAGTGGGAGATTTTGCTCTGGAGGAACTGCTGCAGTCTCAAAAGACACAAAAATGTAAAGAAATAATAATATATAAAAAAGCAGTGGTTTGATGTATGTGTGAACAGAAAAATAATAATTTTGAGCTGGAATATTGTAGCCAGAGGATGAAACAGAAGAGCTTGAGATTGGAACAGAACAGCTCCTTGTGATTTAGGCAACATCTCCCCAAGTAATTAATGACTCGGAGGGGAAAGGTTGTAGCTCAGTGGAGCATCTGCAATGCTTGCAGAAGTTCTCTGGTTCACCCTGTGGCATTTCCAAGTAGGGTTGGGAAGGGCTCCTTGCCTGATACCCCAAAGAGGTGCTGCCAGCCAGTATAGACAGTACTGAGCTAGATGGACAAATGGCCTGACTGAGTATAAGGTAGTTTCTTATACAGTGGTACCTTGGGTTACAGACGCTTCAGGTTACAGATGCTTCAGGTTACAGACTCCGCTAACCCAGAAATAGTAACTTGGGTTAAGAACTTTGCTTCAGGATGAGAACAGAAATCGCACAACGGCAGCGTGGCAGCAGTGGGAGGCCCCATTAGCTAAAGTGGTACCTCAGGTTAAGAACAGTTTCAGGTTAAGAACAGACCTCCAGAACAAATTACCATATTTTTCGCTCTATAAGACGCACCAGACCACAAGACGCACCTAGTTTTTGGAGGAGGAAAACAAGGAAAAAATATTCTGAATCTCAGAAGCCAGAACAGCAAGAGGGATCACTGCGCAGTGAAAGCAGCAATCCCTCTTGCTGTTCTGGCTTCTGGGATAGCTGCACAGCCTGCATTCGCTCCATAAGATGCACACACATTTCCCCTTACTTTTTAGGAGGGAAAAAGTGAGTCTTATAGAGCAAAAAATATGGTAAGTTCTTAACCCAAGGTGCCACTGTATTCCCAAATCATTTCCACAACTGAACCAAAACCTTCACTACCACTGTGATCAGGGCATTCACTTCAAAGTGAACATGTGAGTGAAGTTCATTTTTATTTTAACTAATAGTCAGGCTCACACAGCCAAAAGGTGTTACCGTTGGGATGTTTTGATTTACCCGGTATTGGTCAGGGATGATGGAAGTTGGAGTCTGGCAACACCTGGAGGGACACAGATTTCCTATCCCTGCTCTGCATCCTAGAAGAAATAGCAAAAGATGCAATACATTTTGATCGGCGATCAATAAATTCCAAGGATAGTCAACATGTTGCTCTCCAGAACTTGTTGGATTACAACTCCCATCATCCCCTAGTCAGCATGCTCCTTGGGTAAGGATAATGGGAGCCGTAGTCCCATAAGATCTGGAAGGCACTACAATGGCTACTCCTGTAATAAACCAGCAACTTGAAACGTTGTAGACAATACTGGACTAAATTGACTAAGTGACCTGGTGGGAAGCCGCTTCCTATGTTCTTAGGTGGGATGTGTGTATCAAATGTGTCAGGGTTTGCTCCTGGGAAGAAGGTCCCTGCCCACATGTCCAGAATGTTCAGGATGAGCATGTCCAAGAAAAGGTTCTAGATTAGTTTTGCAGATGGGCCAGCGTTCAAAATTCATCAGTTGCATTTTGCACATGGCTATTGGCCATTGGCAACCAAGTGAAGGTGCCTAGATGGTGTCTGACATTTCCGCCATCTGGAGGTGCAGGCCTAGGGATCCTTGAACCTTGCCTGTTTTCACACACTAACAACACATCCTGTAGCAGAACAAATTTCAGGAATCAAAAAGTTGTATTGAAAAATACAACTTTCAAGCCATCTGGCAACTAGACATTCCATTTTGGCAACTGTAATCTTGGTTTAAGGAGCTGTTTGGCACCTTGCTTATATATCTGAGTTCCTAACACTGAGGTGGGTGGAATGGGGTGTTTTCCTCCTGTTGACCGAAGTTGTACAGTGAGCAACAGAAATATCTGACAAAGCTGCTTACTGTGTTAATCTAAGGACTCTGTAGTGGCTCATAGTTAGGCACAAGTGCTGGTGCATTAATGAAAACCATTCCTTATAGAGCACTTGTAACAATTCATATATTCTGTGATTACCTGAGCACAGTTGTGAATGTTTCCTATCCCCCTCTCTGCCCTGCAGCAGTGCAAATAACAGAATTGTACAGGATGACAACCAGGGTTTGTAACTTACTTACTACTATGCCAGATTATTTTATTTGCAGAGGTCAAGGGCATTTCTTACACTCACCTTTCTCCAGCAACTTAGAAGCTTTGTACGGTGATTAATATGCTCTGGATCACTTTCAGGTGTAACTGAGCTCTTGGAGCTCTCTAGTGTATTTTGCTTTATATGCTGCATGATTTAAGGGCGAAGCAATTTAGGCAAATCGTCATCCTGGCAACCCGACTCCCAATGTCATCTCTGTGAAAAGGTTGCTCATAAATCCCCAAATATGATTGGTTCTCACTTTTAAGTTCTCGGCAGCTGGCTATAAAGATGGCTGCTCACCTGATCCTTGTTAATGTCATTGCTTGAATATTCAGGCATCTCCATGCATTATTCATAAGCAGGGCTGTGTGTACATCGTGATACTACAGGAGCACAGGGAACTGGCAGAATGGAGTATCTTGCACACTGTTCAGCTTCCCAAGAATCAATGGGTATCTTTTCTTAAAAACAAATAAAAACAAAACAAAATGGAACAGTAAGGTTTCTAGTCCTCATTTTAATTTCAGGTCATCTTCTTTTGGGTCCTGTTTGTTGTTCAGGATCATGGTGGTCTTTGTGGTTCTGGCATTCCCCTTGGTTGCTGCCATTTTGGCTTTCTCATCAATCCTGTTTCGGGTTGGTTTCTAATCCTGAAAGGGATGCTTTGAGATTTTAGATGGGATGGCTGGATAAGATTTCTAGTTGTTGAGGGTGCTACTTCAGCACCCTTCAGTGCTCCAGTACTAGTAGAATGAAAAAAAAAATTGTGCAACATAGTAAAAGTTAGCAGAACAGGCATAATAAAATATATCAATATTGAATGATAAGAGTTCAAAAGGAGATCAAAGATCATCTGGTCTGGTGCCTTGCCAATGCAGGGAATCCATTGCTACAGCATTACTGATAAATGATCATCTGACCTCTGCTTAAAAACCTCTGGTGAAGAGGAGCCCAATACCTTCCAAAGTACCGGTAGGGTGTTCCATTGTCAAACAGCTTCAACCATGAAGATATTGCAAATGTTTAATAGACATCCCTTTTTCTATAAGTTAAATCTGTTGGTTTGGGCTTTGCCCTCTGGAACAAGAGAAAACAAATGTGTTCCATCATCTTCTACAGAACAGCCCCTCAGGTATTTGAAGATGGTTCCTATATTGCTTCTTGGCCATCTTTTCTCCAGGTTAAACGTAACCACTCTCCCTAAACTGTTCTTCATAGGACAAAAGCTGCAAGCCTAACCATGTCTACTCAGAATAAAGTTCCACAGAATTCAGTGGTGCTTAATCCAAGATACCTGGTGTTAGGATTGCAGCCTTAGACCACATCCACACCATATACTTGAAGCACTATGATGCTACTTTAAACAGGCTCACAGTGATCAACTTCCACCCAGAAACCTATGTCCCCACTGTGGAAGGATGTGTGGATCCAGAATTGGCCTCCACAGTCACTTATGGACTCACTGTTAAGACCGTGTTCGTGGAAGACAATCTTACTTGGCTATGAGTTATCGCCAAAGAAGGAGGCCCCAATTCCCCTCACAGAGCTACAATCTCCAGAGTTTAATAATCAATCCCGCTTCCCAGGGAACTCTGGGAATTGTAGTTTTGTGAGGAGAATAGGAGTCTCCTAACAACTGAACCCTTACAGACCCCTTTTGCAGCCATTTGCCTCATACAATCTATAGTCTTATTTAAGTCTCCTAGATCATATTTGCCAGAGCGTAGAACTATCACAGTTTATGTTGACTTTATGAGGCAGTGAGACTATTTAACATATTCCAGGAAATGTGGACTGGTGTATATGATTTGGTAAGACTATTGTCCACACATCCTCCCATAAACATCTTTTTAAATGCCTGTTTAACTAGGTCTCTCTCTCTCTCTCTCTCTCTCTCTCTCTCTCTCTCTCTCTCTCTGTGTGTGTGTGTGTGTGTGTGTCCATATATCTAAAAATGTCATCTAAAGCCTTTGCAGAAGCTAGAATGATTTTGAGGCTTTTGCAAAAGAAGAAGAAGAAAAAGATGTGTGTTTTTCATGTTAATTTTCCTGGTGCAAATAAAGGACACTGTTTAACTGTTCCCTTCTGCCCTGGGCACTAATTCTGGACACTTCAGTCCCGTTTCTCCCAAGCTTAATGATACTATTGGATGATGAGAGGTGAGTGACCTTTCCAAATGAAAGAGCTATAATCGCAGTCCCCGTTCTGGTCTTCATTTGCAGCCCTGCCATGCAGGATGAGTAATAGAGCCCTGTGGCATCCCAGTTGCCGGCTGTACAGGAAAATATACTTATCCATTGATCCAGACTCCCTGAAGGTGTCTGAGTGCAGATAAATGCAAAGGCAAGTGGGGAGTTTAACTTCAATATGCACAGATTTATATGTACACATCTTAAAATGAAAAGTTGCTTTCTGCTGAGTGTTCTGCTTTCCAGCAAGCTTTCACGCCTCTGCTGTAACCGTAAACCAGCTGTGAACCTCAGACCGCATTTCTTACTCCTTCAGATTGCCCCAACCCAAACCTTTTGGTGCCACCAATAAGGCAGGTGGCGTGACAAAAAGGTGCACACCTTGCACTTCTGTCAGCTCGGAAAGTTCATTACGGAGGAAGCTTGAGCTTTCAGGGCAGTGTGTGTGGACAGATCCAAATAGGGGTGACCATGACATAGTGAGGAAAGATCCACACTATCGACCCCACCTCTGTTAAGCATGCATGTTGCCCTATAATGTGGGATTCCATAGTAGGGTTCCAACATAGGAACACAGAAAGCTGCCTTATCATGAAATTCATCCCACTCCTTGCCTTCATGTGCCCGTGAATTCGTGAAAAGCAACTTGTGAAGGGGGCTAATATATTTCCCTGTATCTAGAGATCTGTGCTACACTGAGGACCCTTTCTCTGTTAGAATTGAGGTGGACTCTACCAGCAATGGAGACTCAACATATGGCTGCACAGGCTGGTTTTCAGTTGGGGATTCCCATGCAATTGGGGATGCCGAATGGTAAATGTGGTGTAGTGGTTAGAGTGTTGGACTGGGACCTTGGAGACCAGGGTTCAAATTGCCTCTCAGCCATGAAGCTCACTGAGTATCCTTGGGCCAGTCACTCACTCTCAGCCTAACCTACCTCACAGGATTGTTGTGAGGATAAAATGGGGAGGAGGACAACGATGTGGATGCTACCTTTATCTCCTTCGAGGAAGAAGAGAATAGAAATGTAATAAACAAATCCATCTCCATTGTAACCCTGCCCTTTCACGACCTCATCCTCCCTGGCTCATGAACATCTGCATATATCATCCTGAATCCACAGTGTCAAGCTCCATGCTATCCAGAATCCTATGGAATCTTTCCTCTGCACTGAAACGGACCACAAATCTCAGTGGAAAAAAGTTTCATTTGTGGAGTGTCATATAATGAGCTCCCAATTTACACATGAATAGGGGTTTTAAATGGGTGTGTGCTTATGAACCAAAGTAGAAGATGCGATCTCAAAGGCGTTGGCATAGAAGAGGCAGGAACCAGTGCTGTTCAATGGGCCTTGTTGCATAAAAGATAAGAGTAGAGTGACCACTTATGAATTGCCACTGAGAGGAAATTCTTCACTGGGCTGTAGCTCTGTGGCAGAGCAGCTGCTTGGCATGAAGAAGGTTCCAAGTTCAATCCCCAGCATCTCCAGATAGGGCTGTGAGAGACTCCTGCCTGAAACATGGGAGAGCATCTACCAGGCAATATTGTAATCCTGAGCTGAGTTGGACCAATGTTCTGACTCTCAGTTTAAGGCAGCTTTCTATGTTCCTACAAAAGAGGACTGAGATATGTATGAAAATTGTGTGTGATAGTTTTGAAATAATTACGATAATTTAAGTAGTAATACAGCACACCTCACCTCAGTGGGGAAGATTTTGACAAGGTTACCCATGTGGCTGCACAATCTGCTGTCCAGCTGCTGACTACAGATTAACATCTTCAGGGCCCCTGCTGCTCTCCGTCTGGCTCTTCATCTTTAAACAGGACTTGGACAGGATAGCCCTTCAAACAGAGATCTGTCCTCTGCAAAGTAGGACACGTGGCCTCCCTTGATGGGTCAGAGAGTGCAAGAACAGTAATTCCTATTCATTTCATCCTTTTTTCTTTCATTTTGAACTTGCAGGGAGTCACAGTATTTTCCACGGAAAGTGTGCAAAATGGCTGTGGGTTTCTCTCCCCCATTTCTCTTTCTCGTCTCTCATTGCTTATTGGAGCAAAGGCGTCGAGTTCACAAAACATTTCCTAAGGCAGCATGTACCTGAGGAAGTGGAGGGATTCCTTGTGGTTTTGTCTTCTTGCTTGCTTACTTCCTTCAACTTTTGTTTTCTAACCAAAACTGTTCAGCACAGCTAAAGTAGAGAGCTGTAGAAGAATTAAAGCTTGCTTTTAGGTGAAAAAACACACACCGCACAAACCCCAAACAATTGCTTGACAAGAGAGAATCGGGTTGTTGAATTGAGTGCTCTTCCTCAAGAGTTTCAGTTTGTTACCCTACCCACTCACTTCACTGTGTCTTCTCAGAAATTATCTCCACATTTGTTTGTTGGTTGTTATTTACAATATTCAGATACAACTTCTATTTTTAAAATACACATATCTGACACCAGGAGGGACAGGCCTCCATAGAAACATATAATTAGATAAATAATAAACATAAAACTAGATAAATAAATAACTAATACAAATAATACTATCCTTACAGACTATCCCTCCACAAGTTTGACAAGTTCTGTTCACAGTACAGGAGTTCAAGTTCTCCTCACAGTATCGGAGAAGTATTACAATCAATCATATCCTGCTTCATATTCCTAAAGGCCTTGAATAATTCCCATTCTTGCTCAAATTGATTAATTATCTGCTTCCTTCCTCCTACCCATAAAACCCAAGTTATGTTACTGAACCTTGCAAAGTCCCAAAGTTTAATCAACCAGTCTCTTAGACGAGGAATTTCTTTAATTTCCCCCACTGTTTTGCATATATCATTATAGCTGCTAGGAGAGCTACCAATTTTCTGCTATAACAGTTGACTGGAATTCGACATAAAATAACCTAACAGAAGGCCTGGGAGACCAGGATATAGGTCCCCATTCAGCCACAGAGCTCTCTGGGTGACCTTAGGCCAGTCAGTGACTCTCAGCCTAACTTACCTTAGAGTATGGGTAGGCAAACTAAGGCCTGGGGGCCAGATCTGGCCCAATCGCCTTCTCAATCCGGCCCGCGGACGATCCGGGAATCAGCCTGTTTTTACATGAGTAGAATGTGTGCTTTTATTTAAAATGCATCTCTGAGTTATTTGTGGGGCATAGGAATTCGTCCATTTTTATTTTTTTCAAAATATAGTCTGGCCCCCCACAAGGTCTGAGGGACAGTGGGTCGGCCCCCTGTTGAACAAATTTGCTGACCCCTGCCTTAGAGGGCTGTTGTGAAAATGGGAAGAGGGAAGAACCATGCATACCACATTGAGCTCCTTGGAATACAGAATATGGAAAGATAGAATATAGATATAGATAGATATACAATTTTTTAAATAATTTAAAATAAAATTTAAAATCCCACAAACCTACAATGCTAGAAGCAGCCAAAAAGAATATAAAAACAGAGCAGACAATAAGGACAATGCTCAGTGAAAAGCAAAAAGGGGTTATATCTCTGCCACTTTCCCCCATTTTCTTCCTTTAAAGGATTCCTGATTCTTTAATAGGTGCATGATGAGCAGAAGCTTAGCTAATGAAGCTTTCCCCAGTATGCAAATGCAGCAATTAAAAGAACGAGGAGAGCATTTGCAGTAGCGCTGTGCCAAAATCTGGTCCTCCAGTTTCTTGAAAGTTTCCGTTTTCTGTGACTTCCATTCCCCCACCCCTTGCTTCATTCTCAGGACACATTTCATTGTGGTGTCACCATGGTGTGTGCTTGCATGTATTTTTTCTGTGCAGTAAACATTTCTCCAGTTCTCCGCTGCCTCCACAGCTGCTCAGGCTTCCTGATCTGAAAAAGTCCCCTTGAAGGAGTTATCCCAACTTGTTTCACAATGCACTTTAGTTGAAGTCCGGATTCAGCTTATTGTGCTAGAAGCCAGTGCAACGAATCCCACTAGCACATTGGGACTCTGCCCCCTTCTCCCCTGGTGTGTCCCCAGTGTTCTCACCCAAATCTACTTGGGAGGGTCAGGAGAACACCCAGAACAGGACACAAGGGGAGGAGAGGAGAGGACAGGAGAGGAGAGAGAGAGTTCTTGTTTGGCAAGCAAAAAAATGCTTGTGCTGCAGCAGGGGGTGGGGCATTGCTGTAAACCTTCCTCTTTTTTTGGTGGGAAATTCCCTTATTCCAGTGCTGCTTCCCGCTGCTATCCCGAATTCTTAGATATCCTGTAGACTGTCTCTGGGACAGGTGAGGCTGCTGATCCCTTATTTTCAAATCTGAAAGTTGACAGCTATGGGGTGGGGGATAGAGGAAATAGACCTCAATTGCTAAATGGGATGCAGCAAGTCTGGCATTAATATAAGCAACAAAGATATACAGTGGTACCTCGGGTTAAGAACTTAATTCGTTCCGGAGGTCCGTTCTTAACCTGAAACTGTTCTTAACCTGAAGCGCCACTTTAGCTAATGGGGCCTCCCGCTGCCACTGCACGATTTCTGTTCTCATCCTGAAGCAAAGTTCTTAACCCGAGGTACTATTTCTGGGTTAGTGGAGTCTGTAAACTGAAGCGTCTGTAACCCGAGGTACCACTGTATATGCAAGTTGCTAAAATAAATGAGAAGTTTGTAAAGGACTGTTTCAGCCTTAGGGTGCATAATCTACCAAGAATGGCCCTTTCAAAGCCTCATCTATTTGACTAAGGCCTGTATGGAAAAGAGTGCCTGGTGGATTACACCCTTCAGCTGCTTCTGCCAGTTCAGATACTTACGATGCTCTTGAACTCTTGCGCCCTGTCAGTATTCTGCATACCAGTGTATATAGAAAGGGTATACTTTGAATTTTCATTTCCCTACATGTATTTCTAAAACCTGATACCTTGAGGATAGCCAATGTCTACGCCGTTCCTCAGCCTCTATCAGTTCTTCCCATCATAGAATCGTAAGAATTAGTGATGGGAATCATATGGGTTCATGACCTCGCCAGTGCGGAACTGTTCCATTAATTATACTTTACAGCATTTTCCATTCCACATTTTAATGTTATTGAATGATGTGGCTTCCTTCTCTTCTCTTGGGAAGACTATTTTATGTTTTTGCGATCACTCTAATCAGCCCCATTACACTTGTCTTTTAATTTCTCCTTTGGGGAATCCAGTAAATATGCTAAACCTCTCCTGGTTTCCATACCAGGTTTGGCAGACTTGTTCAGTACTGAGGGCCATGTCAGAAATGGATCATAAACCAGAGGGCTGCAGCTAAATTAGCATGTTTTACACTGGAAGATGCCAAATGTATGTGACACACACACTCAACATTATTATTATTATTATTATTATTATTATTATTATTATTATACGTGCACACAAAATGTGTCTTTTAAATCAAGGGTGTAATAAAACCTGCAAACAATCAGATATAGTTAAAAATACAGACAATAATTGTGTGGTCTGGCATTGATGGTTATAGCAAGGAGCTTGGCTATGTTTTCCATTATAAAAACCCAACAGATATTTATGTTGTATCAGATATTATGGTTTATTTATTTGAAAGAAAGCACCTCAATATAAATACATTTAAAAAGCGAATTGAATTTTCAATAGATACACATAAGCTAATATTCGAGACCTTATGGTCTTATGTTTGTATTTTTGTGTTAATCATTATTGTAGAGACCTTGTTTTTAGGCAGCATATGAATATGTTAAAAGATAAGTAAATAACTTAACATTAAACTGCTAGGCAAAATGCCATATTCTGGATAGGACATAGATACAGATTCATGAGATCTTCTTTATTTGTTTAATACATACTTTCTATTTTAAAAATACAGAAAATTAGACACACACACACAAAAAAACTCCAGCAAAAGCCTTCAGCATGAAACAGAAGGTTTAAAAATCATGTGGACATTAAACAACTTTTGTTGACTGCTGCAACTATGTGAGTGCAGGGGGTCAGGTGACTATTTCAAAGAAAGGGCACCATAACAGAGAAGTTCCCATCCCCAGTCACCACCTGTTTCACCTCAGATGGTCATCTATAGGAGGGTCTCCATTACCTAAATGTATGGGCGGCTTGGTGTGGTATTTCAGTTGCTACCTCTTCTTCCATTTAAGAGATTTCTCATAGAACCATAGAATTGTAATTGGAGTGTTGGAAGGAACTCAACTCATCTAGTCCAACTCTCTACAATACAGGAATCCTGCCCACTGCCATCCCAGGGTGGGCTTGAACCACCAACGTTCTGGTTAACAGCCAGATGCAGTGACCCATTGTGCCACATAGGTGTTCCTTCAGGTGCCCAGTGCCCAAGTCATATAGGGCCATACTTCAGTAGTATGCTTTGCATGAAGAAGATACAATTTTCACACTCCAGCATCTCTAGGTTAGGAAACACTCTTTTCTAAAACACTAGCTAGCCACTGCAAGTCACTGTTGACCCAGAATGTATTACCCCCAACTCCACCTCAGATATTGTTGGATTCCAACTTCCATCAGCCCCAACCAGAATGGCCGATGGTCAGAGATGTTGGGTAAGAAGCAGAGACCACCAGTATCAAAACAATGATTCTTCAACATCAATTTCGTTGGACTGGTCATGACGTTGTTTGGATGTCTGATTATCATCTTCCATAGCAGCTACTCTATTTCGAACTTAAAAATGGAAAGTGTGATGCTGGTGGTCAACAAAAGAGGTTTAAAGACTCTCTCACCAACAATTGGGAATCACTGGCTTGTAAGCACTTCAATTGGAGAACAACCTTTCCCAAAGGTGTCATGAACTCTGAAGACATTTGAACTCAGGTCGAAAGCGAGAAACACGCTAAGAGGAAGGCGTGTTTGGCAAACTCACCATGATCAACTCCTACCTGGAAACATATGTCCCCACTGTGGAAGGATGTATGGATCCTCCACAGTCACTGACGGACACTGTTAAGGCTATGTTCATGGAAGTTCAATCTTACTCGGCTACGAGTGATCGCCAAAGAAGAATACTATATAGACCCAACAATCAGATTTGATTTCTGTGTATGTCTTGCATTACAAATAATTTGTTTTCTGGATTTGTTTCTACATGTATTCATTACCTCTGCCACCACCATCACTGCTGTTATCCATTTCATACTCCTTGGGATACACTGAGGTTACTGCTTCCTGAATTCTCTCCAATTGGTTTGACGTATTTATGGCACTGGGACTCCTGGCATCTATTGCAGACGTTTTAAGCTGTATTTTGCCTCCATCCTACAGACTTGGACTGTCTCTGAAATTTATACTTGTGGCCAACAATATAATGCAGACTTTCAGTTTAACTACTGCTGTTGGGTGCTTTATTGTGGCATAAAAAGTAACAGGGTGCTGCTTCATTAAAATAGGAAAACCAATGCAAAATGGGGTTTTGTGCTCAACCCAAATATCTCACTTTCTCTCTCCTTCTCTGGATCTAAAAGGAAGGCAAAACTTAAAATGATGCCATTGGGTGCTCATTTTAAAAACCAGGAGCTCAAATAGGAACATATTATTTGATACTTTCTCATTATATATGCATATGCATATACACACAATCAATTTCAATAGATTTTTTACAAACACGCATTTTGATTGCTTCTATTCCATCTTTCAGATTCTCTAAGCTGACTACAGATTAAGATAATTGATGTTTGTCAGCCTTCTCATGGTCCTGATTTAACTGCTCTCCTGTTTCTAGTGTTACTATCTGCAACTGGTGTAGTGTTCACCACAGGCTGGTCTTTATATAGTTTCAGATAAAAGATTTTTTTGTAGGTCGGCGGTTCGAATCCCTGCAATGGGGTGAGCTCCCTTTGCTCGGTCCCTGATCCAGCCAACCTAGCAGTTCGAAAGCACGTCAAAGTGCACGTAGATAAATAGGTACCGCTTTGGCGGGAAGGTAAACGGCGTTTCCGTGTGCTGCTCTGGTTTTCCAGAAGCAGCTTAGTCATGCTGGCCACATGACCTGGAAGCTGTACGCCGGCTCCCTCGGCCAATAAAGTGAGATGAGCGCTGCAACCCCAGAGTCGGTCACGACTGGACCTAATGGTTAGGGGTCCCTTTACCTTTACCTTTCTGACTTCCTCAGATATTTATGGCTTCTTTTATTTCCAAGTGGGACTATCAGTGGTCTGTGCTTAAAGAAAAATAAAATAAAAGAACAAATTCATGTATGTACACCAAAAGCTGGATTCTGTAAGCTTCTCTATGCAAAGGTGCTTAATTTGCTTATTTTGCATAATTTATTTGGCTTCTGTCATGGTGAGAAAGGAGTGTGGTATTATGCAGAGCAGTGAAGCCTGACCCTGTGACCACAGGACTTTCTGCTTCCCATATGGTTTCTGTTCTGCTTTCCCCATTCACATTAACCTTGTTCATTATGACCTTTGTGCATTTAAGCCTCTGAACCTGTGATACTGGACAGGTCTCTTCACTAACCTAACTGCTTTTCTTTTCTTTTCTTTTCTTTTCTTTTCTTTTCTTTTCTTTTCTTTTCTTTTCTTTTCTTTCTTCCCTCCCTAGGGTAGTAGTCCTTAAATAGTGATTATGCAATGAATGGGATGACATTGCAATACTGTGTAGTCCAATGAGATTTAACTGCAGCGGGGCTGGGGAAATTGTCTCCTCATCCAACCCTGCCCCTTGTGCAGTAAAGAGGCTTGAGGGGGAAAGTCTCCCATTGGCTTCAGTGGATGGGCGGTGTATATGAGAGTGGGACAAAGAGACAGTGAATGAATTGGTGCATGCATGAATGAACAGGTGTGTGTTATGTATGGGAATGAATGAAAATAGGGACATCCTGCTATACCCTCCCGTATTTCTCTGATGCAAATAGGGACATCCTAAGGAAAAGCGGGACTGTCCCTGGAAAATCTGATGCTTGGAGGGTCTGTGGGTGTTATGTGTGGACGTGATTGAATAGGTATGTTTGGATATGAGGAAGGGAGAGTTTTGTGCAGTCCCACTGGTCTGATTCCTTGATATAGTGGTACCTCTTGGTTGCGAACGGGATCCATTCCAGAGGCCCATTCGCAACATGAAAAGAACGCAACCTGCAGCGGCACGTCTGCACATGTGCAGGTTGCAATTTGTCACTTCTGCGCATGCGTGTGATGTCATTTTGTGCTACTGCATATGCACAAGCGGTGAAACCCGGAAGCAACCCTTTCCAGTATTTCCGGGTCGCCGCGGGACGTAACCTGAAAGAATGTAACACGAAGCGGATGTAACATGAGGTATGACTGTATATATATTGACCATCCACACATTGGTATGTGAATGATAAAAACCTATATTTGTAGGTTAATTGCTACCAGGTTTCTTCTTTTTTTTTACTTTTAAGTTGACATTCTTAATATGCCAAACAGCATACGCAGTGTCAACATTCTGTGCTTAGGTGTTGCAGCTGCAGAATGTACGTATTATCCTGCCATAGACTGACCTTCTTCTGCGTTGCTGTCCGGCTGTTGTCGTTTATCTTTTCAATAGTGCCTGTAACATACACCAGGTACTTGCAAATCCTCTTCTTACTGCTGCCACTCTTGCTGTTGACTTTTGTGTCTGCAATCCTGCACCCTTCATGAGTGGATTGCAGGGAGCTCAGCCATTCCCAGGGAGAGCAAGCACAACACTCATCTCCAAGCTGCTGCTGCTCTGGTCATAACACAGCACTTGGTAGCCAACACTATTCTTGAGCCGGCCGAGTGGGGGAGGATCACAGACTTTGTTGTTGTGTGAGTAACGCTGAGTCTCCCTAAGGTCTCCCTAAGTGAAAATAAACATGAAAGAGAGTGAAATTATATAGAAGGTAGTGCTTATCAGGATGATGATAAAGGAACCAAGCGACTCATAACAGTAAATGTTCACTGGCAATTCGCAATGTGTTAGGAACTTTGGAGACTAGGACTAGAAAAAGAAAAAGTACTATGCATTGAGAGACATCCAAATTGGGTTGGGGCAAAAAAGGTCTCGCTAGATGGCCTGAGCTGATTGACAGTGTTGAGCAGATTACCTGGGAAAGGTGGTGGTTTTTAAGCAGAGGCTAGATAGCCACTTATATGGCAAAGCGTGTTCTCCTTCATGGAGAGCATGTGTTGCGGTGGGGGCCACCAGGACACTCCAAAGTTGGGGGCGGGCTAATTGATTGTTGGCCACTGATGTGATTGGGCTTCCCTTGTTGTTAGGAAGAAGGTAATGTTGCCATTTGTTGACTGACAGCCAGAAATGCTAAAACTCCCTGCATGAGGCTAGGGCTTCCTCTTTTCGCCCGTGCATTGGATTGCCTGTCCCCCCCCCCCTATATTTAGGGTTGTTCGCCTTGTCCTTGCTATGCCTGTCATGGGGCTGTCTGCTCTTGGGGCAGGGGCCCAGTAGGAATTTTGTCCATCTGGCTGATTGGCTGGGGCCATTTGGTTTTTGCCTACTGCGTAGCAAATTCTCACAACTTGTAAGGTTGCGGTTAGGCATTGGTTTATGGTTTGGTTAGTTGAGGGGCATGGATTGGCTGTGCCTGCCCCTCTAATACTGCTGCTGCAAGGGATTCTGTTAAAGGAATCAGGGGCTAACTATTGCTTGTCCACCCTGTCAAGGGGGCTCGGGCTCCTGGTTGCATTTGGGGAGGGCTGAGGGCAGGTTCCCTGCTCCGTCGCTACCCCCAAGTGTATTCCCCTATTCTGTCTTTTGCAGGCACACGGAATGTCAGTCTGTCCCCCATGGAGGGGCAGATAGTCGCAACCAATGCCTAAGCAACCACTCACATTTTTGTATTTTAATAAAGTTGTAGCAAAAATTATGCCAAAAACCTTAAACAAAAATTTCTGTGTGATGTGTGCGTTATTGGGGTGGCCCTGGGGACCTCGACATGCAAGGGGTTTGTCTAGCTGAATTTTCAGGTTGCTTCCAACTTTATGTTTCTAGATCTTGATTGACCCCTAGCAATTGCTCATCCTTTGAGAGAGACCAGAATTTTAGAGAAGCCTTTACCACTGTTGAGAAGTAAGGAAAACTTTTTACCAGATTGGTTTGACTAGCGAATATGACCTTCCAAGGTGCTCTCATCCTAATGCCCTAAACAAGTGACTGTTGGCAGTGAGGCTATAAACAGCATCTTAGAAGTGGAATTGCTGTGAGCTTCTTTTGTAGTGGAAACTTTGCAAAGCAGAGGTGGCTGTGCAGCAGAAGTCCATTTGCATGGCAAGTTAATTCAAGCATCAATTTACAAGTGATACTTGCCATTTAGTTCACTTGTGGTTGAGTCACATGGACAAGCTAACTGTGAGAATTATTCTTAGTGAAAAATGCAAATGTTCAGTACCTTTGACTCAGCATCTGTGTTCCACCAAGAGGCACTGTAGCAAAGGAGGGGGACGAAAAATTTTCAACGCACGACTGGCTTCTTGCTCATGTATCATGTATCTGTGGTTTAGCTTGCCAACACAAAGAATGACAAATTTGCTTATGGGCAATCTAGATATTACAGAGCATATATCACTGCACCCCTTGTCCAGGTTCTCATAAGGCAGCTTCTCAGCTCCTTGTAGGCAGTAGCTGTGACATCACACTTGAGAGACCTTGAGCCACTGGAAAGTTTTTGTCTATGCAGTGACTATGGGATAAGCTAGAGGCTATATATAAATCACACTGTTCATCATGCAAGATTCCACTTCAGGATATCTGCAACACATCATTAATTTACTGATTTCCAGTAACAATAAGTGAAAAAATGATCTGGGCCAGAAAAGCACCCCCCACCTTTCTATTTCACTGAATTATTGCATCTTTCTCCAGAAACAATAGTAGAGTCATCCAGTTCAATATTTTCTATTTTATTTTTCTATTTTCTATTTTAGCTGCTCTGCACTGAGTTGGAATTCTCTTTAAACTAATAATAATAATAATAATAATAATAATAATAATAATAATAATATTTATACCCTGCTCATCTGGCTGGGTTTCCCCAGCCACTCTGGGCGGCTCCCAATTGAATATTAAAAACACAATACAGCATTAAACATTAAAAACTTCCCTAAACAGGGCTGCCTTCAGATGTCTTCTAAAAGTCAGATAGTTGTTTATTTCCTTGACATCTGATAGGAGGGCATTCCACAGGGTGGGCACCACAACTGAGAAGGCCCTCTGCCTGGTTCCCTGTAACCTCACTTCTTGCAGTGAGGGAACCACCAGAAGGCCATTGGAGCTGGATCTCAGTGAACGATGGGGGTGGAGACGCTCCTTCAGGTATACTGGGCTAAGGCCATTTAGGGCTTTAAAGGTCAGCACCAACACTGATCTTTAAACCCATCCAACTCCATGAATTCAAGTTGCTTACAGCAATTGATTTCAGCTGGCATACTCTTTAAGTTTGAATAATACTGGTTAGTACCCAGTATCTCTATCCACCTATTCTGTATCACTCATACAAAAGTATGTTCAAAGGTGAAGGAAAAATTATTTGTCCTAGATCAGTGGTTCTCAAACTTTGTTTCTTTGATGATCATTATTTTGATCAGAGTTATGGACTCTCTTTCTTTGGAGGTTTTTAAGCAGAGGGTGGATGGCTATCTGTCATGGATGCTTTATCTGAGATTCTTGCATTGCAGGGGGTTGGACTAGGTGTCCCTTGGTGTCCCTTTCAACTCTACTATTCTATGACTTGTTTTTTCTTGGTGGACCACCACCTTTTCTTATCTCATCACTATCAAATGGAGTGGTGCTTGACATGTCCCTTCTTCACTTCTTCCCCCTCTGCTGGAACCAAATTCCCACTGGTTCCATTCCTTCTATTCTTTGGTGTTTTCGTTGTTGACACTTGACTTGCTATGAATTGGCAGATTACTTGGATGGCTTTGAAAGAGGATTAGAGAAATTTATGGAGAACAAGGCTACCAGCCGCGATAGAAGTGTCCTACCTCCAGTGATGGAGACAGCTTCTGAATACACATGTGTCTAGGTAGAGCTGAGAAATACTTTCGGCTGAAATTATGGAGAGCTTGATGGACCTGCTGTCTGACTTGATATAAGTCACCTTTCTATGTTCATATTATAAGACTCTAAAAATATTGGATCAATTGTTGATTTAGAATAATAAGTGGGGCAAGGGAAGCTTTTTTCCCTAAGAACTCTTCTTCTTTAAGCAAAACAGATCAAAGCAAGCACCTATCATTTTCACAAGGTGCTGAAACTGCAGAGTCTACTTGGGGGACATTATGACATTTGTTTAATATTTAATGTAAAGACTTATTTAAGCTTTCCATAGGCAACAAAACAAGCGGTGCACACAGTCTTCCTACTAAGCAGTAAGAAGACTGAACTAGTGCAAAAATAAGAAATGGTGGCACCCAACAGCTGTACAAGTACCCATGCAGAAAGAGTCAGCAGTTTTAGGTGAGACTGAGCTCATGCCATCAATTTCACAGACTCTACTGTTTGCATTACCTGAAATAGTTGCTGCAAATTTTAGCAAAGAGGTCATCCATTGATTTAATGTTAGCCTGTACATTTTTTATAAATCTTCTCCAATGAGAGTGGGCATTCTTCCTGGCACCAGGAACATTTTTTTTATTAGTATTACTAAAATTACTGAATATTCTTAAAGTGCCAGTAATGAATCATTTATCTTATTTAAAGTTCTCTCTCAATCACCTCTGGGTTCATGTGCTCATCCCCTCCCACTTTTGGCTTGGCTATGTGGAGGAAGATGGGGGATTAGTTTCCACCTTAGATTAGTTTGTTGTGTCAACTGAACCTGGCAATTTGTTTGTTGGAAAGTATGGTTTGTTGGAAACAAGTCAATTTCAAAGCATTGGTTATGGAGCTGGCATGTCAAAGCAGTCCATAGTTGACATGAACCACAGTTTAAGGTTTAGATGTAATGCTAAATAATGGTTAATTGAAATTAAAAGTGAAGCTTCCTATCTGTTCTTTGCAGCTGCACCAGAGGAAGAGGGGAAGGGGGTGGGGGTTGTAAGCCCACAACTCATTGTGGCTTCTTATCACACTTCAGTTGATTTATTGTGATGCCTGAATTACAATAATTGTAATATTTTTTCCACAATTTGCACCTTTGATTACATTCCATTGGTTTATGCATAGCTTTGTACAAATGTAATTCATGTTGTGTTTTATGCAATTCTGGATTCTGAAGTATGATGAACACAGTTGTGAACATATTCCTTTACATGGTACCCACAGCCTAGTACATCCTTTGTGTCCCATGGTAAAAGCCAGACATACTCTTAATGTATGGGAGGGTAGACAGCGATGCTCAGTCTCCCCCTTTAAAAGTCTGAGGCTAGAGTAATTTTGCCAGGATTCAGATCCAACTTCAGCTACTGTGGCACCAGTTGGTGAGAAAATTCACACACACATGGTCATTGGTTGTTTTATCAGATGTTGCAATGAATGTGGCATTGCAGGTTAATCACCACTTCTAATATTGCCCAGTGCCGTTTAAACACAATACTGTCCAGTGGCCAGACTTCAAATAATGGACTGAAAGTAGAGTCCATCATTGTTTTATGGGATGCACCTCTTTTGCTGAATCTATACTGTCCTGTTCTGGCTGGAATGGTTTCACTTGCTTTACTTATCTTTTTTTAATAACTGTAATTGTTTTCTTTTTATAAATGTGTATTATACTGTTGTGACTGGCCATAGGACCTTATGGTGAAGAGTGGGAGATATTGCTAGTGAGGATGGATAATACTGAGTTCAGTAGACCAATAGTTTGACTTAAGGAGATAAGCTGTTGCTCAATGGATCTTCTTTTGCATGCAGAAGGTCTTAGGGTCATTCCCCAACATCTTCAGATAGGTCCAGTTACAGATAGGTAGCCGTGTTGGTCTGCCATAGTCAAAACAAAAAATTCCTTCCAGTAGCACCTTAAAGACCAACTAAGTTAGTTCTAGGTATGAGCTTTTGTGTGCATCTGAAGAAGTGTGGTATCTGAAGAAGTGTGCATGCACACGAAAGCTCATACCTAGAACTAACTTAGTTGGTCTTTAAGGTGCTACTGGAAGGAATTTTTTATCTTCAGATAGGGCTAGGAATACTCGTCTGAAATCCTAGAGAACTGCTGGCAGTCATTGTAGACCTTTGGTTTTCAGCCGGTGGGTTAGTACTCATCATGGCTTTATCTATGATGAGTCATAGTAGCGAGACTGCCACCATACAAAGGCAAGTTATGAAAACACAGAGAGTTGGGTCCAAAAATGCATGTTTGGATTAAAGGTGGGTCTGAAAAGACTGAAGATTTTGGTGTAGCTAGATAGACTGATAATCTGACTCCGTATAGGGTTGCTTTCTGGAGACTAATGCATAAAGAACAAGCCATGGCATGTTCCTTCAGGAAGAAGAGTATGTCACACAGTTTGCAGGATGATTAATTTCCCCGACTTCCTTAAAAAAAAAAAAAAAAAAAAGACCCAAGACAGTAAGTGAATGATAGTTGTCATTGAAGGGACAGGCTACTCCTTCACCAGTTGTGCTCATAAGTTTGGGTCCAAAGGCTGCAGTACATGTAACTGCAGACTGCAGGCTATAAGAGAGCAGTCGTGAAAGAACTCATAAATCTTTGCAGGGACTTTGCTCGTAAGTGATTTGTAGGTTGCAGCCCTAATATGTTTTCCTTTAGAAATAAAAATAAAAAGACAAGAGAGAAGAGACGGTGCAGAAATACTACTCTGAGCTCATGAGCAGTCAATCTCCATTCTTTCTCTTTTCCCGCCTCCCTAAATGTGGTTTTGGATTAGAGCGGCACACTTTTAGTGAGGGAGGGGGAAGCAGTGCTAGCACTGTGTTTCGTTATTTATTTATTAGTTTGCATGGCATGCTCTGAAAGCTGTCACACTAGTAGTCTTACAGAGCTGTCAGAAATCTATAAATAAACATTGACAGTTCAGTGCAATTACCGTATCTCCCCCCCCCCCCCCCGTGCTTCTTACAGTCTTCCTTATCTATCTTTTCTTTTTCTTTTAAACAGCATATCCTATTCGGTGCACGTCTCTGAGGATTATCCAGGTAAAGTGCTACTTTCCGTGCCGCTGCTGGTTTTTTTATATTAAAAAAAGATTCCGCTGAAGGCATTTGAAACACCATTGTTGTGCCCCTGCATCACCTTTGTGCTAATCACATTTCATTAGCCACTTCATTTGCACTGTTATTTCTGTTTTTCTGCCTTCGTTTGTAGGCAGGGTGAGAAGGAAGGAATCCAATTTGTGAAAGGCTATGTGAGAGAGAATGTGTTTAAATGTGTGTGTGTGTGTGAGAGAGAGAGAGCCAGAGAGAGAGAGTGAGAGAGAGAGAGTGAGAGAGATTTTCTCTGCCTACAGCCATCAGTGATGGGGTAATCTACTGCCAATGTAACTAAAGGGCCCATTCTCTGATCTCATTCAGAAGCTAAAGGGAGTTTCTAATCTTCATGTCTCACTTGATAACACACGGACAATGTTTCATAAAGGCTTGAGGGGCTCAGATCTTTTGCACAAATCTTTGCCTCTCTCATGTCACTATGATTCGTATGCCACTGGTGAAGTGGTTTGCTAAGTGAAACCATCAAAGGCCACTGTGTGGTGCTAGAGTAGAAGGCAATTTTCCTAGTGGGAGGGGGCAGTGGGTACGTGGGACAGGGGTGCATGATGGCTGAGGAGATAGTCTCCAGCAGCCCCCACTCTGGACATTGTCCCTTCCACCCAGTTCCCTCAACCGCCCCCTGGCTACCCAGACCCCCCATTCCCCTAGCGCACACACTCAGGCAGCTCTGGCAGTCGCAGCTCCTCGATCCACGTTCGCATCTGCCGGCATTCGTGGAGTAAATACGGTACATACCGTAAATACTGAGACAAAAGTGCAACACACAGGTGGGAGAGCTGGAGCTGCAGCTACAGTGGAGTTACACTGAGCTGACAGGAGCAGCCACCATTACACAGCTTGCCTCACTGCTTGATGTTCAAATATACGGTACTAAATATACTGGTATTTTGAATATTTAATAAAATATCAAAGTTGTTCTGTTTGGTGTTTAAAATATTTATTTCTTAATTTTGGGCTAAAAAAAGAGGGGTCGTCTTATACATGGAAAAATACGGTGTATATATATAGAGAGAGAGAGAGAGCCTTAACTTTATAATGTTTTTCAGAGTGCATGGGGAAAATCTTTACAGCACACATGCAAGCTAACAATACACATAGCGGAAACTAAAAGTTCCATTACTGGGAATCAATACAATATAGCACACTGACTCTTTTAGGAGTCCTTTAGGAGTCATTATAGTTTAAAGAGTAGGTTCCAATGAATAACTGCTCAAGCTAATGCCTGGTGACAGACATAGGCACTGTCTCTTATAGAAAGAATCTGTCTGGGCTCTGCAAACTAGCAAGAGGTATTCCGAGACCTAAGCCTTCTTTCTCCTCATTGCCAGCAGATAGAGGGCCCCCATCCTTCACTTACTGAACTCAGGAAGGGTGGAATTTTCTCCCCTGAACAGTGTGTTCATGTGCCTTTGCAAAGGCTGTGTGCCAGCACCAAGGTGTGCCCTGGTAGAGACAAGATAAAGTAAATCAAAAATAATGGGTATCTTTGTTTCAAGTTTTATTATATCCTGAAGGGAGCTTAAACCAAATAAATCAAAGAGAAATGGGTTCAGGTGGTGGTGGGGAACCATTTTCTAGTTTCCAGATGAGACTGAAAATCAATGAACAGCTAGAAAAAAAAGTAGTTTAAGGCCTCAACTAAGTGGGTTATGGATTGCAGCCTAAATCTATACAACTGATTATTGAGTATGCTTTTTCTCATGTATTTATCAGAGGCAAGGAAAGGCTGTTTCCCACAGTTTGGCTTTCTGACTTTGGTATGTCAAAGCTAGTGCTGGGCTGCAATTTCTCCTACAGGGTTTCTAGGGCTCAGGATTTGAATTGCAGGTATCTACTGCTGGGCTGGGGGGCAGGAACCAGAAAGCTTAATGATGAGCTTGTTTTTATCCTAAAATGATGGCTGCATGGCATGGAGTGCTTGAGGAGTATATGTGATCTTTGCACATTAAATCCTTATACACATTAAATTCATTTGTTGTTTTTCTTTTTCCTTTTACAGACAATACCTACGTGTCCAGTTCAGATAATGATGAAGATGTATTAGTTACAACAGAGCCAATTCCAATAATTTTCCACCGAATTTCTACAGGTAATTCTGAGATGGCCAAAGTATCTTGTGATGCATTGAATAAGGCAGGTGGGAATGCATGGCTTTGGCAGTGGGAAGCTCCTTCAACCATGGAAGAAGATCTGTTCAACAATCCACAAGGCTTATCAAAAGGCAAAAGAGAGAGAAAAAAGCAGGGTCTTATACCAATGATAATTCAGTTGTTAGTTGGGGCAATCCATTCCTGACTCCCATCCAGCTGACTGATGCAACGTCTATCAAGGATGGCTGATGATACCTAGAACTTGGCCAGGTGTTATTTAACAGAGGTTAAAGATATGCATTCATAGAAGAGTAGTAGCCAGTTGGCAGTGCCACCCTGCCACTCTGCCCACCGCATTGTTGCTGCTGCTTACCAGGACAGTGCAGTGGCTGGGTGGCAAGGAGGTTGGGACTGTGTGGGTACACCAGAGGAAAGTCTACTGTTGCACCAACACATGTCTGACCTTGTGCCTTCCTTGCCCTGCTTTCGGGAGGGTGGCTGCATAGCACCATCACACTGCTCTGACTGCTCTTGCATACATAGTAAGAAACATGAAGGTTGCAGCCAGGACATAGATATCAGTAAGTAAGGGGACAGGTGTGATTTCAGAATCAACTGGGAACTCAGAAAAGGCAAGGCCTGAGGACTGATTTTTGTGGAACTAAACTTATTCTATTTTCTTTGACGTGGCTATATTCTGTGCTCCATCGTGGTTATTATAAAGGTGGGAGGTTTCTTTTATCGCATATGTTGTTTAACCTCTGAGAAGTAAAGTCTGAAGTGGCAGTTCTCACACTTGTTGGCTGCGTGGGACTTGTAGCGAGTCTTTTGGAACTGGTAAAAGACCGGTGGGTTTCCTTTGGCCCTCAACATTGTAAAGCAATTAATGGCAATTGGGAGCGATGATAAAATGACTGCAAGGGAGAACAGATAAAAGATCTTAGGGCATGATCTTAGGGCTTTCGGTCAAATGTGAGCTTTGGGGGTCTTGTAGTGCTCATTTCAAAGAAGAGTTGAGCATCGGGAACTCCAGAAACTCCTTCACCTTTGATTAAAATTCAAGATGAATGCCAGGCTTATTCTCTACCATCCAAGTCATCCTGCCCAAACACCCTCTTCTTTGAAAGCCCCACTTGCTCCTGAGCACTGGAGAGGGAGGAAGAGAAAAAACCCACCTCTCCCCAACCATTTGCAGTGCCATCACTGACCCAGTCTGTAAGTGGGGCTTTTAAGGGAAAGAAGGAAGGAATTTGGAGTTCAGTGGCCTCGGTGGGAGAGAGTTTCAGCCTCTGTGGGCTTTCTTTGCAAAGTTGGTCTGGATTGCAAGATAAGCTATTCCCCACCTTTTGGAGGAAAGTTATTGGTTTGTTTTCTGATCTGACCTGATGCAAGCCTAGGATAAATCTCATATTTCTAAAGCTACACAAATCAATACCAGCAGATGAAGAAGACTGGGATGCCATGTTTTAGATCATCTGGAATTGACTGTATTCCTGTGAGACACACCAGGAACCAAATTTCCCCAGTATACTTGAGGGTATAAATAATGAAGAAGAAAAAAGCCTTGAAGATGCCAATAGATGTCAAAATGCTTTCTATAAGCAGACGGGTGATTATTTGGGGAGCGAAAGGACAAAAGAAGTATAAGAGATGATAAAACATTGGGAAGGATTGTTGAGGAGTAGCTGGTTAGTATTTAACATCTAATTATTTCCTGGCTATTATTTAGCAGGTTGCTTTAAGATTGAGGGCTTAGAGTGTTCCATAACAACTATAATAACACATATAGGCAGGAATCCTACATTCACTCACCCAAGAGTAAGCCACATTGAATTCCAATCAGACATGTATAGGATTGTGCTATTAGATGGATGGGAAACCAATGGCTCTTCAGAGGTTATTGGAGCATAAATCCCATTTCCTTTACTCTTGGCCAGGCTGGTTGGAGCTGATGTGAGTTGGAGTTGGTTCTCTACCGTGTGCTGTTACAGTGCCAAAATGTCCCAGGCTAGCTCTGATTGGCCACAGTAAACATAGACCATTTTCTTTACACATAACTCGTTAATTTTGTATTTTCCATCAAGACTTAATGGCCATTTTTACCTCCATGGTTAAAAGTATAAATTATATTTGGAATACATTCACATTAGCTTTTGCAGGAATTGTAATTAAAATCAACAACTCAGATGTGATTAGAACATTCATTCTACATTAGTTTTAAAATAGCACGGTAACACTAGATGGCGGGAAAATAAAATGTGAGATTTACAAGAGTATGAAATATTTACTTGGGGCTGATGCCTCACACTTACCATGGGGATGGCACTGGGAACATCCTCCCTGGGGTTTGTTAATCACACCCTCTTTGTAACATTTTGAGTGCCTTGTCACACAGATCATCACCACCACATTAAGAGGCTCCACGCCCCTGCCAGATGTTTCTGGCAGCCTCAGGCTGGATTCTCAGTGGAAGGCGGCAGTATGCAGGGCATAGCTGTCAAGTGTCCCTTATTTGAAGGGACAGTCGCTTATTCCAGGGCCATGTCCCGCTGCTGTTCCTTATTGATGGATGTCCCTTAAATGTCCCTTAAATTTCAAAGGAAGCAGCTCCTCTCCCTCCCTTCCTGCCGGCCAGGGAGGAGGGAGGCTCCAACTGTGTTGCTTGGCTGTGTTGCTCACCCAATAAGAAGTCTAAGAATGACTGGGGGGTGGAGCTTGCATGCCTTGTGTGTGGCTAGTTAATGCAAGCTGAGGGGGGTTTTGAACGCTGGACGCCATTTTGTTGCACGTGCTGCTGCAAACTTTGCAGTGCAAAGCCAGGCCAGGGAGCCATCTTAAGTTGAGGCTGCATAGGCCTTGTGGTGCATGTGATTCAGATTCTATTCAGTTGAACCTCTGGTTACAAAGTTGGTTGGACAGTGTTCTCGAAGCTACCAGCATGAGTTTGACCAGACTGCAGGAGGACAGGAAGACTGGAGTGCCTGGAACAGGTGAGGCTGCAGGTCCCTTATTTTGGCAGCTGGTCCCTTATTTTCAAGGCTGCTGGTCCCTTATTTTCAAATCTGTAAGTTGGCAGCTATGATGCAGGGAAGGTGCTCTCTAAACACAGATGGGCACTGAAAATTCAGTGTCTGGAATCTGATTTTTAGCAAAATCCTTGATGATTGTGCCAGTTCTTGTACTAGCCTTGCCATATGCACCAGAACCCTATGTCTGTGTATGCAACTACTGCCGCAAGAATGGCATTCGCCCAGAAATGGAAAGAAGAAGTCCCAACAAAAGAAGAATGGCTAAAGAAATGAATTGACTATGCAGAAATGGCAAAACTTACTGGAAGAATTAAGAAATCAAGACAACAAACTTTTTATTAAGGAAAGGAAATCATTTATTGACTATTTACAAACAAATTGTAAACAAATTAGGACATTAGCAGGGTTACTGGAAAAACTTGCAGTTTCTCAAACATATATGAAATAGATGAGGAAAAGAATAAACAGAGTTAATTGGTATATGCAGAAAAAGAAGAAGAAAAGGGTAAATTCACGGAACCGCTGAAAGAGGGGGAGGGAAGTCGACGTTTGATATGTGAGAACTGTTTAATTTTTGTTGTTGTTGAAATGTAAATATAAAAAACTTATAAAAAAGAAAGAAAGAAAAGAAAACAGAACCCCATGTCTGTTTCCCTGCCCCATTGCTTTCTGCACATCAAAGTGAAAAAGGGTCAATAACTCAGTGGTAGAGGACATGATACGTACACAGAATGTCCCATGTTCATTACATTCATCTCCAGTTGGTGGAGGTGGGAAAGACTTCTGAAAGACGCTCTGGAGATCTGCTAAGCCAGAATGGATAATACAGTCATAGACTGACCCAGTCTCAGGGAGATTCTTATGGTTTAGTTCTGTCTTGCAGGTATTTATATCAAAGTCCAGGGTCACTGAAATAAAGTTTCCCTTCACACCCTTACCTGCTAACTTTGTCCTCTTTCCCCCTTTTTCTTTTCTTTTTTTTAGAATTGCGAAAAACCAGTGATGTCAACTGCTGTTTATCCATAAAATCAAGGTTGCAAAGGGAAAATGGAGAGGTACAGTATTGCTTTGTTAGTGCAATGCTTGCAAACAGATTGCGGAGTAAATTAAGAAAAGTCAGAGAAACCACTTCTGCCAAGTTAGCATGCTCAGAGGAGCCCCAGCTTTTGTCCAAAGGTCTATTCACTCTTTCGTGGAATGTGCACATGGAACTGTCCCTGCCAGTGAAATGAATAGGATGATATTATGTCCATGGAACCTGTGTGTACAGGTTATCTGGTGTGAATAAAAAGTCTGAAGACTGGCTGATAGTTCAGTCGTAAATAAAAGTTGATCAATCAAGCAATAAATAAAAGTGGTGTGATCTTCCATCAGTAGTGATGTTGCAGCACTTGTTATGATCTGGTCTAGAATACAAATTTGTTGACCTAGTAACGCTCAGAAACAGTAATTGCCAAATATTATATCTCTCCCAAGTTCTTTCCAGCTCCAAATGGGAAAACAAGATTTTGAACATGTTCAGAGAGCTGTTTTTTGTTTTTGTTTTTTTGTCTTGTATTGATTTTAATGCTGGCAACCAACTGAGTTGCACACACTACATCAAGTAGGTGGCAGGGGGAAGAGGGATTTTAAGGTTGTGGAAACAGGTTGAAATAAGAAAGCACTACTGGGCCTATGGGACGCCGGTGGCGCTGTGGGTAAAACCTCAGCGCCTAGGGCTTGCCAATCGCATGGTCGGCGGTTCGAATCCCCGTGGTGGGGTGAGCTCCCATCTTTCGGTCCCAGCTCCTGCCCACCTAGCAGTTCGAAAGCACCCTTAAGTGCAAGTAGATAAATAGGTACCGCTTTATAGCGGGAAGGTAAATGGCGTTTCTGTGTGCTGCGCTGGTGCTGGCTCGCCAGAGCAGCTTCGTCACGCTGGCCACGTGACCCGGAAGTGTCTCCGGACAGCGCTGGCCCCCGGCCTCTTAAGTGAGATGGGCGCACAACCCTAGAGTCAGACACGACTGGCCCGTACGGGCAGGGGTACCTTACCTTTACTGGGCCTATGGGAAGAAAGAACAAAAGGTTCTCTCACCAAGCTTTGGGAACCTTCATCTTCCAAATATCTAACTGCATAAAGAGACTCTATCTGCTGTTTCCCTCGCTTGGTCGGTGGTCTTACTCAATATAAAGCAGTTCCTTATGTTCCTAGAAGTGTCTCAACTTGTTGCATGGCAGAGACTACCTTGAAGCCAAACAGCCTGGAAAAGGATTTTTTAAAAACCTAGTTTAGCCGAGGGGGTGCAATCTATTAGGTGCCTCTCTTTAATAAAATTCAGTGCTGCTGTGAAATTCTCATTTCAGTGGGAACTGGGGAAGAGTTGTGCCCACTAACATTCACAGCATGCTATTCCATTTTATGATTTGATCATCTGTGATGAAGATGCATTTGAGAAGGCTTATTTGTTACAGCGAACTGTAGATGTTGCAGCATGTTTCCCCCATTCGTTAAGGTTACTTATAGGGAGAAAATAAAATAAATAAGCATATTTTTTCCAGAAAATTGGGTGATCCTTAAAAAAAAAAGAGTCTTGTTGTTTAATACTTCTTGGCAGTACAGTTTTCCTGTCTATGTATATGAAGCACATACTGTAAAGCAAGAATTTGAAGATAACTGTAAAAAGATTAGAATCACAAGCTGTGGAAATTGCTGGCAAATGGAATGTGATTTTGAGCAGATCTCTCTTGCTTTCACTCTCTGATAGTTACACAGCTGATTTCCATTCAGTTACAGACCTGTGTACAAGACATGAATGAAGAAAGTACAATAGCCTAGATCAAAAATGGTTTTGATCAAAGAGGGAAATGTGGGTAATAGGATTCAAATATATACAGTAATGTAGTCATTATGTAAACTGCAGGGATATGACATTGCTAGTTACCTGCTATGTGTCATCTGTGTAGCTCAGTGTTTATAGATCCTTGTTTAAATAGCTGTCCTCCTGGTTCTGCAACCTTCTGATTATTCAAATGCTGAAATTTCCTCCAAATAGAGAAATGAACGAAGCATGCTATCATGTGAAGGGTTCCTCCAGGACAGTCTATTGCATGAAGAGTTGGGAAACTATTTTAAGTTTCTCAGTGTCTGAATTGTACATTTAGACAACAGTTTTGCAAGAATGGAAAAATACTAAAATGCTTAGGGGCCAGCAACAAGTATTTAGATGCCCAGGATTTATTTATTTTGTGAACCTTGGCTGCATATGTTACAAGTCACTGTTAGTACATAGTAATGACATAAGGCTAATTCACTGCATCAAAAAATAAATTAAAATACTACACACAGTTGTGCATGGAAAGAGGAGAGGAGAGGAGAGGGACAGAGAGAGAGAGAGAAGGAAAGGAGAGAGAGAAAAACTAGTATGAATGAGTATACTGAATGTGATTTGGACATGCCTTAGATTGGTCAAACAATTCTTCATTAAACAGGAGCTGACACAGTTACTACAGATAGAAAAGGAGCCCAAAGAGTTGCTTTATACATTTATTTTCATGTAGATTCTCTGATATTTAGAATGTAAATATTAATGAAGTTAATGAGCATTTTACATTGCTTAGGTAGGTTCTCTAATATCTGGTATGTTCCATTTTACACACAGGAAGCCAGCACCCATTTCCATATACTTTCTAGGCTGTTGTGATCATATAGAGATCTTGTGCATTCAACCTGGGCCATGCACCATTTACAGTCACGCTTGTGTACACAGTCACACTTGTGAACTGTATAAATTGGGATATCTCTTTACTGCTTCAGAGAATCCCCAAGAATGTATTCACTAATAATGGCCTAGTGCCTGGATTGTCAGGTAGTTTGGTGTTTCCTTTGGCTAAGCTCCTGCTGATCTTCTTGAGGCCGACCATTTTACATGGGATACTCTGAGGCCTAAGGCGAGTGCGGCAATGACCCAGCTTTGGTAGAGACTTGGTTTTTTTTAGTAACAACACTTCACTTCTGCGTAGCTCTTTCAAGTCTTCAGAGCATGTCACATTCATAGCTGTGATTCTTCAACCACCCTGCAAATTGGCAATATTATTATTCCTCTCTCACACACATACAGCCCATATTGTAGATCAGGAGTGTGCAACCTTTTCTCAGTCCAAGGTCCACATTAATTCCTAGGCAACCTTCCAGGGACCATATAGCAAGCAGAGTCAGATGCAAAAGTGGGTGGAACAATAAATGCAGTGTTACCTTTGTATCACAGGTTAGCTTCCTCTTCCCCCAACTTCCATCCCATAGCATTATTAAAGGTTGTATTCATCATCATCAAACCTTTATTGGCATCACTTACAAACATTCAGAATACATAAACCAGTGCGATCTCGTCACCATTTCAACAGGACAGTCATTTGCCAAAGGGAAGAAGAGGAGAGCAACCTATTTCATCTCTGTGGGTCTCTAGCAAGGGCAGGATCCTGTAGCGTACTTAGGTGACAAAAAAATCAAATAGAGGAACTTAGCTACGGTCTTGGTGAGCTCCTGGTCTCTCCCCTTAATAAGAAGTGTATAACCTCCATCTCTGGTTTCCATGTTGGAATACATAGATGGTCTAAAAATTGTTGGTGGAGTTCATCATACATTTTACATTTAAGGGCCATGTGAGCTAGAGTTTCCACCAGGTGGGCATCACATGGGCACATCCTATCTCCTTCTGCCATACCCGCAAACCTACCGCTAAGGAGGTTAGAAGGATTAGAATTGAACCTAGCTAGCGAAAAAGCCCTTCTTTCTTGTGGGTTAAACAAAAATTGTAAATAATTAAGGTTAAATTCCTGCGCAAGGATGTATTCTAGCCAGGCTAAGAAACCACTCAATAAGGATGTGAAGCAAGGTTAGAGGGAGTCCTGAGGGCCATAGGGGAAGTCTTAGAGGGCTGTGATAGAAGGGCTTACCTAAAGCTTCCTAGTGAATTCATGGCAGAGGTATCATTCAAACCAGGGACTTCCTGGCTCATTGCTCAGAATTAGCTAGTGCTGCACAAGCTTCCAATAGTTGAAGAAGAGGAAGGTAAAAAAAGCTGTATTTCAAGTTTACTCAGTTCATCTGCTTTTCTTTTAAGCAGGAATCAAGGCACAGTAGTGCGGTTGAAGAAGATTCAGAAGGAGATAATGACTCAGAAGAGTTTTACTATGGCGGGCAGGTAAGAGAGAATAATTATCCATCTTGTTAAAAATTAAAAGCAGACGTTATCTGAAGAGTGTGCAGGTGGAAAATCACCTCTGCAGCTCTTTTTTCATCTTCCCTTTGGAAAATACATTTAATTTGGTAAACATTTATTATTTAAAAGAAAAACCCACACCCCTAGTTTTTGATGGTAACTTGCTTTGAAATAAGTGAGCCATCACTTCTTAAGAGAGATTATAGTGGCATGGCACCAATAATAACACAGTACTGGATTTCATTTATTTGAAGCCTGGTTGCAGCATCACGGTGCTCATGTGCTGACTCTATATGAGTGATGAATCCTGTGTAGCTTGCCTATGAAGCTGTAGGACAGGTCCCTTAGCTACATTTGTGAACAAGCCCAGTCTCCCCTTGAGCTTGTGTACCCCATGCCTCTTCCTGTGTGACCATGAGGGGAGGAGTGGAAGCTTTGACTTTTAGATTAACCACAGTTTAGTGGGTCATTCAAACACTCAACTATGGTTAATTTTAACTATGTTTAGTGAAGCAAGCCAACTTCATTAGCTATGGTTTGAAGATAGCTTGTTTCCACTAAGCATAGTTGTGTTTAACCACAGTTTGCATAGGTTTGTACAGTATCAGTATGGCAAGCTGCAGTTAATCTTATATGAACATAGAAGCTTCTGATCTGCTTGGCAGTATTATTTTTGCAGCCGTGCCAGAGGAAGAGGTGGGAGCAGGTGAGCCTGGCAGTTCTTATGATTTTTTTAAAAAAGACATATGCAAGTGCACACATGTAATGGATTGACAGCAGATAGATAATGGAGGGTTTAGCAAAGTCTATTTACAGAAAATACATTCATGCTTTTGGACTGCTTATTTTTGAAGACATATGCATGCTTCCACATGTAATGGATTGAGCACACATACCTAGGAAGGGTTTCACAAAGTCTGTCTTCTGGAAAAGACCAAGTAATTTAGCAAATTGTACAAAACACGTTCAATTAATGTCAATTTTAAAATGTGATCTGAAGAGTTGAGTTTCATATATTTATCCTTAACACATTTACCCATCTGCAACCCTAGACTCACTTATCTATGAGCAAGCCCCACTGAATTCACTGTGATATACTTCTGAGTAGATATGCATAGGCTTATACTGCATCTTGGAAATAAAACCCCACTGACGCTGTGGGTTAAACCACAGAGCCTAGGGCTTGTTTATCAGAAGGTCAGCAGTTCGAATCCCCGCGACAGGGTGAGCTCCCATTGCTTGGTCCCTGCTCCTGCCAACCTAGCAGTTCGAAAGCATGTTAAAGTACAAGTAGATAAATAGGTACCGCTCCAGCAGGAAGGTAAACGGTGTTTCCGTGGGCTGCTCTGGTTCGCAAGAAACTGCTTAGTCATGCTGGCCACATGACCCTGAAGCTGTATGCCGGCTCCCTCAGCCAATAAAACAAGATGAGCGCCACAACCCCAGAGTTGGCCACGACTGGACCTAATGGTCAGGGGTCCCTTTACCTTTAACTCCAGTGGAATATAGCATTCAAGTAAATGTGTTTAGGAACTTCAGCCTTAACAAAATGGCACTAAAAACCCCCAAGGTGTTATATGGTTCTCACTGAGCTAAAAATGTACCCCAGTATTTTTCAATATTAAAAAGTCAGTTACATAACTTTTTATTCCAATCCGGAATAGCAGTGTCCATTTTTGGAGCTTTTAAATCTGATTCACCTTGAGATTTGCTGATTATTATTATTTTTCCTTTTTAAAGCAGGTCTGCATTTTTTCCCCCTGCCTTGTTTCTTGCTCTCTCAGTGGAATTGAAAATACTTAGCACAGCCTCTTTCCAAAAGAGGAATGAAAGTGCTGTCCCCATTCTGGTGTCTTTTGTGAGAACAATGAAAGGTTTGATTAGGGCACTTTCTTCAACTCATCTTTTTGGTGCTCAGAAGTTGCTTCTCATGCTTTAGGTCCTTTGTAAGACACATTTGAAACAAAATGTCAGTGAATCTGTACAATCGTTAATTAAATATTGTTGGAAAGACTGTCCTCTATGAAATCCTCTAAACGCCGGCTGGGAACATTTCAGGCCTTTTTGTGTAACCTTCCTCCTCTGTATTCTGCCTTTGATCCTTTGCCATTTTATTCCCCTTACATAAGAAGGTAAAACTTGCATTGCTGGATCAGAACAAAGTCCCATCTGATGCAGCGTACTCCCTTCAACAATGACCTACCAGATGCTTGTAGAACAGGAGAAAGAAACCTCAGACCCCCAAAAGCATGTTAGGAGACCTCTATGCTCTTCACAGAGCTACAATTTCCAGAGTTCCCTGTGAAGAGGGATTGACTGTGAAACCACTCTGGGAATTGCAGCCCTTGGAGGGGAATAGGGATCAACTCTCTCAGCATTTTAAACCAAACTGCGGTTCCCAGGATACTTTTCAGGAAACCATGACTGTTCAAATTGTCCTGACATGGCTTTAAATGCCTAGTGCAGATCATAGAATCATAAAGTTTGAAGAGACCCCCCAAAGCATCTGTGGCAATCCATCTGTCCCATTTAAACAATTCAAACTGTATATCCAGTTGTTGTTGTTTAGTCATTTAGTCATGTCCGACTCTTCGTGACACCATGGACCAGGCACTCCTGTGTTGTCTTTGTCCATGGAGTTTTCTTGGCAGGGATACTGGAGTGGCTTGCCAGTTCCTGCTCCAGGTGGATCACGTTTGGTAAAACTCTCCACTATGACCTGTTCATCTTGGGTGGCCCTGCACGGCATAGTTCATAGCTTCTCTGAGTTATTCAAGCCCCTTCGCCACGGCAAGGCAGTGATCCATTAAGGGGTATCCAGTTACAACTGCAGTATATAATGGAAGGCTTAAGCCAGGCACCCCCAAACTCAGCCCTCCAGATGTTTTCGGACTACAACTCCCATCATCCCTAGCTAGCAGGACCAGTGGTCAGGGATGATGGGAATTGTAGTCCCAAAACATCTGGAGAGCTGAGTTTGGGGCTGCCTGGCTTAAGAGAACAGTATTGTCGGTAGGCAAGACAACTCTATTGCCTCTCTTAAACAGGACATGGCTGTAACAGGAAATTCCTAGCTCCATCCATATACAACTTAGTTCAGTGATGCTTACTGACTGTACCCTATAACGACACAGTATGAAATTAGCAAATGATTGGTAGTGAAATTTTGGGCAATAGCTATGCAGATTCTTTTTTTTTGAGAAAGTGAATTTGTGTTATGAATCATTTTCTCTCGGTGTGTTTATAATATCCTGGAGGAATTCAACCAAGAGAAGTAGCAATAAAGTGGATGCTGGTGTGGACAAACTAGCAATTACATTTGTCCTAAAGGAAAACAAAATTAGTACAAGAGGCATAGTTTGTTGGCACTCGGCACGCAAGACACCTAAATTGTATATTCGAAGGCAAATAGAGTATGAGGCAAGATGAGGGATTAGTACAAATGAGCGTTCAAGAGGGAAAACAGGCAGACAGGTTTCGAAATGGAATTTTAAAAGGCAGAGCCAGGAAGATGAAACAGAGTTGAAAGAACATGGTAGGTGAAGGAAGGAAGGAAGGAAGGAAGGAAGGAAGGAAGGAAGGAAGGAGGATGTCAAGCAATGGAAGCCTAAGATAACAAGTAATGAACATCATTAGGAAAAAGGATGCTATGAAATTGCACAGGTCCTCAGTTTTTACTTCAGAACGAACTGGTGGGATTCCTGAATCTCTCATCTCCTTCTTGTAAGGGGGAATTCTGGGAGCATTTACTTGCCCAGATCTTGCCGGGGGGAGGGGAAGGACGGGCGGAGATCTGAGAGAAACAACTGCTCAGTGGCAGAATCAGCTTCCTTGGTCTCAACCCTTAATGCAGAAAGTAGGCAGGGCATATATTCAACTCCAGACCCATGCTTCTGGGCAATGTGAGGCATGGATCAGACCATGTTGTAGCCATGTTACCATCATAAAGAAGCTACAGATGTAGATGCTGAGAGTATTGAAACTATGGATTTATTGGAGGATAGTATCCCTGTTGCTGTGTGACTGTATTTTTCTCACGCACAAAGAAAAAGGTCCCTCTGCAGTATTTTCTCTAAACATTCTCTGTTATTTTTTGTCTGGTGGCTCCCTCCTGCTCAGTGTCCCACAACAAAGCTAGGTCTTGTGGAGGGTCCAAGATGGCAGCCAGTCTGCCCTGAGAAAACTACTGGAGAAATTCACTGAAATGGTCTTCCAAATTTCTCTGTGCACAAACTGGGTGAAGTATTTCAACAGGCCTTTTACGCACAGCTCCAGTTTTTAGTAGTCTGAACCAAACAGAAGTGACACAAAGAGCTGTGAGTGGTGGAGAGATTATAAGACAGTGGCGGCGAAGAAGAAAACTCTGCTTTGATCTTTGATAAAAGGGTTTCTTTACTCCTGCCAGTCACCTGTGCAGAATTCTTCAGGAGAGAAAAAAATGCTTTCCTTCTCTAGAACAACAGTCAAAAATCTATATCATGTCTCGGTTTAACGGCTCATCTCTTCTAAACACAATCCATTCAGACACAGGAAAGTGATACCTTTTATCTTCACAGGTATTTTACTTTTCACTGTGAAAGTTTTTGTTTGCTCTTTTCTCTAAATAGTAAACAGAAATGTGCTTGTCCAAGCAAAAGCATGTATGGTTAGTTTTTGGCTGTGTTGCTCCTAGAATCTGTTCATTGACAGACAAAACAACAATCCTATATTTAAATTTGACACTTGCCAGCTATTTGTATGTGTTTCTCCTTAAAATGAGTGACACTATACGTATTTTACTTATAACATATGCTACTGTTGAATTGGATTCTGTTTCTACTCACTAGAAGTGTTATGTCAGAAATAGGTTTGTTTTATTTAAGACATTTATATATCACTTAATTATTCACATTTCTAAGCAATGTAGAGAAAAACAATGCACAGAACATGAGATAATAAAACAATAAAAAATTATCACAAAACCCAAATGCTACCTTAAAATGCTGCCTTAGTTTTAAGAGTCTTAGTCATACAACTGAAGCAAAGAGGGTACCTGGGAGGAAATTATGCAGGCCTGGCACTACTACATTGAACACATAGCTCCTCATAGTTAAAAGCCATGTATCTCATTCATGGGGGACCACCAACAGAGACTCCCCCAAAGATCTCGGTGATCAGATTGGGATATAAGGGATCAGGTGATCCTTGAGATAACCTGGACTCATGTTGTTATGGGCCTTGTAAACTGATTCAAGAACCGTGAACCTTTTGAAATGTGATACACAGACATCCAGACCGTACGTCATCCAATTCTCCTACCCCATCCCACCAGACGTTTGAATGTATCTATATGCAGATAAGTGTGTCTTTAAATGAAGATACCAAACCTCTTCCTCTTCTCCCAGAAAAAAGGCTTATTCAAACATACCTAGAGAAAGAAAAGATTTGCCTTTAAAAGTTCCCAGACAGATGGATAACACAAGCAGAGACTGGTGCACAGGCCGTCTTGACAGACAAATCCCTGTGCACACACATACACAAAGACAGATCTGAAACACATACCAACGTAGGCTGATGGAATGATACACACAGAGACATCTGCTGCTTGGGCAAATGCATCCTGCTCAGGTCCATACCCATGAACTAAACTCTTTCATTTCTCAAGATACTTCGCTGTACTCTTCAGAGTGTAGGTAAGGGAGTGTAACATTTTTAAACGCTTTCCCCAAGAAAAGAATTTCCTGGTGCCCTCCGGATATCCCATCAGTCCTAGCTATTTCCTGATTTCAGCAGTATCCCAGACAGAATCTCGGATTCCTTTCTTATATAAGTGTTGCTAGTATGCATCTCTAATAATCCTGTTTAACAGGTGTGTTCCTGGCCAGCATCCCAACAATCATTGGTTGAGTTTAACTAGTCTGGCTTTTTGACTTGTTAGCTGCCTCGGAAGTACGTTTTTAAACAAACAAACAAATAATATCTTAGCATTAAGCTTCAGGCCTAGTCATGTTAAGCATCTGCTGAATGTGACTTCTCTGAATATCAAGTCATTCGCCCCTTAGCAGGAGAACTGAATGTCATATTCACTATTCTGATTAAGGTCTGAGACTCCCTGACATCATCACAGGCAAAATTGCACATTAGCGTTTGACTTTCTACGAGATACAAGACCACCCTGTTCCCTCCTATTTACACTATATTAATGTAAATCTATTTTGTATTGACTTCATTGGAGTCTTAGCTTTATGGGCTGTTAGAGTCACTGAAAATTCCCATGGGTCTGGTTGATGAGTTAGGGATAATGGAAATTTTCAAGTCATTACTTGGATGACTAATATTTTCTACTATCTGCCGCACCAGGTTCATAGCAACCGTAGCTTTTTACATTCCAATTCAGAAGACGGCAGATTGTCTATAATTCTGTTGTAAGTTTATTGTGAACCCATTTCTTCTCTTTGTCTCTCTCCCACTCTCTTCTTACCATCCCACCACCAGTTCTGTGGCTGCCATTTCTCAAGGCTTTCAATGGCAGTGTAGTTATTAAAAAGAATTCAACAAGATGTGTGGCTGCTTTCCATGCTGAGATTTCCCTTTCTCGGGTGATGCTGTTATAACCACTTAATTTGCCACTGTCCTGTGTCTTCTAAAAGTGTTGAGTGGAGCGATGGAGGATGCTACTCTCCTAATGCAAACATCTACTCCAGGCATCCCCAGACTCTGCCCTCCAGATGTTTTGGGACTACGACTCCCATCATCCCTAGCTAACAGAACTAGTGGTCAGGGATGATGGGAACTGTAGTCCCAAAAACATTGGGAGGGCTGAGTTTGGGGATGCCTGATCTACTTCCATTGTGGGGGAAAATAATCTTTAGATTCTTGCTGTGGCATTTTGAAATAGAGCATGGTGTCATTGGTCCAGGAAGACTGGGGAATAACTCTGCATGACATATATGAAGTTTTATTAGGGTAAGCCCTAAGTGCACCCAAAAAAACCAAATAAATGTACATATACCTGCCCAGTACAAAGTTCAGTGCACCTAGGTTAGGAATAGGTGGAATTCTTTTTGGTCAATGTCACTTTCACACATCACTTTCATACTCAGGTGTCAGTTCCATCCCATTTTTGCATTAATTTGTGACACCCCCCAAGGATTTTCTCTAAAATAATGTTTCGTTCAAAACAGGCATTTTAAAGCACATTTTGATACTTTTTTTAAGTTGTGTCACAACATTGGAGAAGTGCAAGATTCAATAGATAGTTCTGTTGCAATCCGCACATTCTTCCAGGAGGTGCATATCAGGTCAGTTCATATTAGAATTCACAAAGATTTAATTCTGACAAAGAAAATCTCTCCTGAAGCAGGATAGTTTGAAGGAATTGTCAGGGAACTGCCATCGGAAAGACAGGAGGTGGAGGGGCTCTCAGAAGTCAGGAGAGACTCAGCAGCGGAGGAAGGCACCAGTAGAGGGGGAATGGGAGATCAGAGAGAGAGGGAAGGGAAGGGATGGCTCAGGGAGTCTTCCAGCGATAACAGCGGAGAAGTTTCAGGACCTCCCATAGGTACACCCACTCCTCGCCGGAAACTGTCGCGCCGTGAATCCAGACGACGCGTTTCCGTCAAGGAGCTTTTATGCTGGAGTAGGTTCCGTAGACGCCCACTGTCGGACTCTGCCAGCGATTGATGGAGCCATGCTTAAGGGCTCCGCTAAAGACAGAGCTTAGCTAAACTGAGCAAACTCTGAGGGACTACGCTTTTACGCACAAGCAGCTCATCATCCCATCACAGCAGTCCAACAGTCTCTGAAAGCAGCTTGTGCAAGGAGAGGCATCATGAGCAACCCAGCCGGAGCCAGAGCAGCGGGAGGAGCTGGAGCGGGTCCAAGCCTGGAAGAAAGGTACAGGATGTTGGAGGTCCAGCTAGCGCTGCAAACGGCTAGGCTCGAGGAGAGGAGGGCTCAGGATGCAGAAAAGGGAAAAACCACCCCACTCACAAGGAAGGTGCCAGGATTGGTGCAGAAGTTTGGGGGGGATCCCAGGAACTATCAAGCCTTTAGGACAGAGATGCAATATGCTCTCAATCTGCAGTTTGACGACTTTCCTGATGAGGAATCGAGGGTAGCGTTTGTGATTGGCCATCTCGAAGGAGGGGCGAAAGATTGGGTGAGACCCCTGATGGCAGCTAATAATGACGCCCTAAAGGACACAAGGAAGTTTTTTCGCGCCATGGATCTGATGTTTTCCAGCGAGATTGAGCAGGGAGTGGTGCGCAGACAGTTAATGGGGTGTAAACAAGGAAGCCGATCTGTCCGTGAGTACTGGACTGAGTTCACCATGCTGATCCATAAATTGGGTTGGGATTTAGCGGCGGAACCGATACAAATGCTGTTCGAAGAAGGACTATCTTCGGCAGTGAAGGACGAACTTTCCCAGGTGCCCAGGGCGGAGTCTATGGACCAGCTGACTAAATCCGCGCTGGCCATAGGAGCACGCCAGGAGGCGAGAGCCTTGGAGAAGCGGGAAGGGAAGGGGGAACGTTGGAGGGATTTCTGCATTCCAGAGATTCCCGAGCAGCATTCCCCGCCAGCAGAGCCGATGGAAATTGGAACAGCGCGCGCGCGCGCAGTTTCAAACCCCAGTGAAGGGCGGAAGAAGGAGGGAAAGAGCGCCAAGAAATGTTTTCTCTGCCAACAGCCAGGTCACTTTGCCAGAGTCTGTCCGCAAAGAAAGGAATGGCAAGGGATGGCGGGAGCTGTTGGGGGGGAGGAGGAGGGAGCTAAAGAGCAAGTAAAAGCCAACGCCTGGCTGCCACCATCGGGGCACAGCAGCCAGGCCAAAGAGCAGTGAATGTGCCCACGCCGGAACCCCCAAGACCAGCGCTTGTAATAGAGGTGTTGCTAGAGCTGCCAAACGGACACCCACTAAAGATAATGGCGCTATTGGACTCAGGCAGCTCCTGTAATTTTATGAGTAAGGAGTTTGCAGCCGAACACCAGATACAGACTATCCCTTTAAGTAACCCTTTGCAGGTGACCACGATTGATGGGAGGGCACTGTTGGGAGGAGAAGTGAACCAGCAGACTGTCCCAATGATAATGAGGGTGGCAAGGCACACAGAACTGATAGTGTTTAATGTGGCCACCTTGGGAGGAGTGCCCATTATTTTGGGAATGAGCTGGCTAGCGCTGCATGATCCGCTAGTGGGATGGCACCAGAGAGTAGTCTCATTTGGGTCAGCGCATTGCCTGGCACACTGCAAGGAAAGGGAGGCCCAAGTAGGAACCCAGGCCACGCTAGCAGGGGTGGAAATAACAGACAAATGCAAGGTACCACGACAATACGCCGACCTGGCTAATGTCTTCAGCGAAAGGGAAGCAGACAAACTGCCCCCGCACAGACCATTTGACTGTCAAATCAACTTACTCCCAGGAGCACAATTGCCAGTGGGCAAGCTGTATGCAATGTCAGACAGGGAGATGCAGGAGTTAAGGGAGTTCATTGACAAGAATCTCAAGCGGGGTTTCATCAGAGAGTCACGAGCGGTGGGGGGCAGCCCAGTGTTCTTTGTGGACAAAAAAAATACGAATAAACCCAGATTGGTCGTGGACTTCAGGGCCCTAAATGCGGTGTCAGAACCAGTGACTTTCCCCATGCCCAGAATCGATGACATTCTGACCCGGGTGAGGAAAGGGAAAATTTTTACCAAGCTGGACCTAAGGGGGGCATATAACCTAATACGTATGAGAAAGGGAGACGAGTGGAAAACCACTATGTTCACCCCCTTGGGGGCCTTTGAGTACCTCATTATGCCCTTCGGTCTACAGGCGGGCTCGGCCTGTTTTCAATCGTTCATGAATCACGTCCTGGGACCCTTGCTCTACAAGAACTGCGTAGCGTTCTTAGATGACGTCCTGGTGTACTCAGAGAATGAGGAGCAGCATGTGCGAGACGTAAGAGAGGTACTGAGCAGACTGCAAGAAAACCAGCTGTGGGTGAAACTGGAGAAGTGTCAGTTTCATACCAGAGAGGTGGAATTCCTGGGGTACCGGTTGTCAGACAAGGGATTGGCCATGGATCCTAGTAAGGTTCAAGCGGTACTGGAATGGAAGACACCGAAAACTAAGAAGGACGTGCAAAGGTTCCTGGGTTTCGGAAACTTCTATCGGAAGTTCATCAAGAACTTTGCCCACTTAACGGCACCCATCACTGATTGTCTCAGCAGCAAGAAGAAATTTGTCTGGACGGAAGAGGCGCAGCAAGCGTTCGAAAGATTAAAGAAGGTGTTTGCGTCGGAAGAACAACTTTTGCACGTGGATCTACAGCAACCAATGAGAGTGGAGACTGACGCCTCAGACAGAGCAGTGGGGGCCATGCTTCTACAGCCGGGAAAAGGTACATCGGAATGGAGACCGTGTGCCTTCTTCTCGCGGAAGTTGAACAAATCCAAAAGGAACTACACCGTATACGACCGAGAACTACTCGCCATTCATGAAGCATTCCGGAGATGGCGACACTTGCTGATTGGGGCGCAGCACAAGGTCCAAGTGCGGACCGACCACAAAAATCTAGAGTACTGGAGAACTGCCCGAGTACTGAACCAGAGACAAGTGAGATGGGCCCAGGAGTTTTCCAAATTCCATTTTGAAATCCGTTACGTACCAGGACCAGAGAACGTCAGGGCGGACGCTCTCTCCCGAAAACCTGAGTATTTAGAGGGGGAGGGAGTGCCTGAGGAAAGGCATATCATCCCCGAGGACCACTGGGTGTGTGGGGCGGCATTGGTGGGGCAAAGAGAACTGGTAGATGAATATGCCCAAGAGAAACTCAGAGAACTCAGGGGGACAGGGGAGAACACAGGGGGGTTTGAGGAAAAGAACGGAGCGTTGTATTACAAAGGGGCACTGTACATACCCGATGGGGAACTGAGGGGCAGAGTGCTCAAGCAGTTACATGACAGCCCCACAGCGGGGCACTTTGGGCAGCACAAAACCATGTGGTTGGTTACCAGGGAGTTTTGGTGGCCCAAGGTGAGGGAAGACGTACGGGAATATGTTAGGGGGTGCGACAGGTGCCAGCGAGCGAAAGGGGAGAGGCTGGCACCAGCGGGGCTATTGGAACCCTTACCCACACCAGAAAGGCCATGGGAGGCGGTATCCATAGATTTTATGACGGATCTGCCAAAATCCAAAGGGAAAACAGCTGTCATGGTGGTGGTAGACCTATTAACTAAGATGTGCCATTTCATAGCCTGTTCACACGCAGTCACAGCGGAAGAAACCGCCAAGTTGTTTGTAAAGCATATTTTCAGATTGCATGGCGCCCCCTTGAGGGTGGTCTCAGACAGAGGGAAACAATTTACTTCCAGGTTCTGGAGGAAGCTTACTGCACGTGGAAGTCAATTTTTCAACTGCCAGGCACCCAGAAACAAATGGGCAGGCAGAAAGGGCAAACGGGATTTTACAACAATACCTGAGGTGTTATGTAAGTGACAGAGAAAATGATTGGGTAGATAAGTTGGCCCTGGCGGAATTTGCTTACAACAACGCGGAGAACGTGTCCACAGGGATGAGTCCCTTCCTGGCAAATTATGGGTGTCATCCCAGGGCATTTCCAGGGGAAGGAGGAGAGAGGTGGAGTGTCCCGGCGGCAGAACACTTTGTTGAAGAGATGGAAGCGATCCACCGGCAACTCCAACTCAACTTAGAGAGAGCCAAGGAAGAATACAAGAAGCAAGCAGACAGAAGCAGAAGGGAAGGTGAAACCATAAGGGTGGGGAACCGGGTGTGGTTATCCACCCAAGGACTGCCGTTCAAGGGAGGGTGTAAGAAATTGAGACCCAAACGGCTGGGACCCTTTGAGGTCATACAACAGGTCAACCCGGTAGCATTCAAACTCAGATTGCTCAACCATATGAAACTGCATCCAGTATTTCACAGGTCCTTACTGTCACCGTACCGAGAGGGGCGAGAGTGGGGAGAACGTGAGAGGGAGGTTACTCAAACACCAGTCATAGAAGAAAGGGAACGCAACATGCATGTGGCAGAAATCATTGATTCCAGGTGGAAAGGGAATCAAGTAGAGTATTTGGTAGAATGGGAAGGGGAAGCGGAGTCAGAAAACACATGGGTACCGGCAGAGGAGGTCAGTGACGAGGTTTTAATAGAAACGTTTCATCAACGGTTCCCGAGAAAACCTCAGCCCGTGGCACGGTTCAGGAGGGAACACTTCAGCACTACCGATGAGGAGGGGGAGTTTGAAGGGTTCCCAGAGTCAGGGGTGGAGGAGTGAGTAGACTCCGACGAGGAAGAGGAATCAGGGAGAAGAGACGGGAGGCAGTGGCGAGAAGTGTTTGAATCCTCTGATGAGGAGGAGTGTTCCTTCCGGGGTTTTCCATCCTCACCGCCAGTAGGGGAGGAGGCGGGAGGGGGTGAAGGGGGCCCTGGAGGGGAGGTGGATGTCAGGGAACTGCCATCGGAAAGACAGGAGGTGGAGGGGCTCTCAGAAGTCAGGAGAGACTCAGCAGCGGAGGAAGGCACCAGTAGGGGGGGAATGGGAGATCAGAGAGAGAGGGAAGCGAAGGGATGGCTCAGGGAGTCTTCCAGCAATAACAGCGGAGAAGTTTCAGGACCTCCCATAGGTACACCCACTCCTCGCCGGAAACTGTCGCGCCGTGAATCCAGACGACACATTTCCGTCAAGGAGCTTTTATGCTGGAGTAGGTTCCGTAGACGCCCACTGTCGGACTCTGCCAGCGATTGACGGAGCCATGCTTAAGGGCTCCGCTAAAGACAGAGCTTAGCTAAACTGAGCAAACTCTGAGGGACTACGCTTTTACGCACAAGCAGCTCATCATCCCATCACAGGAATGCAGCCTCTTCCTTGCCATTTTAGCTCCACAGTAATGTACCTTAACATTTTATATGAGCCCTATTTCAATTTAAACAGGCCAAATAATGTTTGCATCACTTTCCTTCCTTTTCATTTTTACCCAAAAGACGTTTTGCAAAACCCTTTCATTTACATTTCCAAGAAAAAATAGACTATTTAATGAAGGATAATTAATTTTTAAGGGCTCCAGATGAGGTGAAAATACTGCTGAGGGGGACTGAATTTTTGCTGGTACTGTGTGGGATTGTGGTACAGAGGGAATGCAAAATAATCCAATAAATGAAATTCCCTCTGCACAACCTCTTTTTCTCTCTGTGTGTTTGACTTTGGAGATCACACAGCAAAGAGATCCCTTTAATCAGAGTTTTCTGTCATTGGGTGATCATTGACAGAAGGTATTGCATTTATTTAACCTCCCAAAGACCAGGAATCTCTTATGACCCTATTTTTTTTGGTGGTGGTGTTACCAGTCTGGGGTCTGAGTATGCTTTGCGTGCAAAAGGTTCATTCTTTGGTGTCACCTGGTCAGGCTGAGAAAAGATCCTGCCTGAAGCCCCAAAGAGCTGTTGCTAGTCGGTAGCGACAGTACTGAGGAAGACAGGCCAGTGGTCCATTTGGTATAAGGCAATTGCCTATTGCCACAGAGGAAGCCGGTCAGTAAGTCACACAATTCAGGCTGGAGTTAACTCCTCATTAGCGAAACATGATCTTCACAGACTTGGCTGAGTTTCAGGCCTAATGAGCACAGCAGCTCTTGCCCTGTAGGTCTTGCTCCATTAAATAGTTGCTGAGACTAAAAGCCCCACTGCCTCACAGATGTCTCCTCCCTAGGGCTTCTTGCAAGCAATCAGAGACTGCGCTTGTGTGCAGTCAATCTCTCCTCAACTCTTTTCATGCCTCTTCTGGTTCTGGGAGACAAGGGGAGAGGAAAGCTTGTTGCAGCAGGAGGGGGAGACACCCATGACTCTCAATCAGCCTGACTCATCTCTGCCTCTTGACCTCCCTCCTTCCACTCGTCTGTTTCAGCTTCTTCCTCTGATTCTTGACTTCTCTGTCAAAGACTTTCCCAACTCACTGAGCCCTTTTACCCCTTCAGCTTCTGACTTCTCCTATTCCCAGTCTTCTCCTTCTCCCTGTGACCACCCATCACTGTCCCACCACCAGTCCCCAGACTCTGAGACTTCTTCCCTTGGTGGTTCCCCAGCTGGTTCCTCCCGCTATTCCTCTGTATTTGTATAAGGCCACCCAACATTATTGTTCTCTGTATAATTTAACTGCAGGATAGCTATAAATGCCAGTTGCTTGGGGAAATCGACAGGCAAGGCCTGTTGAATTTATTTCAGAATTTACAAGCTGCTGTACATTTAGTAAATACCTAAATAGTGTATGCAATCAACACTTCTGCCATGCTCTTGTTGTGGGCATCCTAAACACACTTGCCTAGTTTTGCAGAAAACAAAGCAGACATTTGGTCTCATCCACTGAGAATTCTTTTTTAATGCTCTTATATGTTTTTGCACTTCCCTGTGTTTCTGCCACAAGGTGACCTCAACTTTGGGCCAGTCGTTGAAGACGGGTTGTGGGGGGAGTTACTAAGAAAGAAAAACTCCCAGCAAAACATATTTTTCCCTTTTCTCTGCAGGTTAGTTATGATGGAGAACTTCACAAGCACCCACAGTTGGAAGCAGACTTGGCAGCAGTGAGAGAGATCTATGGGCCAAATGCAGTTTCTCTCAGGTATCTATATATCTCTTTGTGAAGGTGAATTAAGGATGGCTTTGTAGCTAAGAAGAAGATGGCAAATTAATATAGCTTAGCACTGAGGGCAAGCTGTATATCTTGTATCTAAAACTGAGTAAATAAAGGCTTCTACAGGGAATCTTGATTTCAGAACAAGCAGGTGCATGCCCTCTCATTTCCTGCATATACAAAGAAAAAATAGATTGAATAGTTTTTTGTTTTTTTCCAAGTATCTGGATTCTCCCCCTTTGGTTGTATTGGATTTACTGAAATTTAAGATACTGTTCTTGGCTTCACTGCTAAATGTCTTTGGACATTTGAAGACTTCTGAACATACAGTGAAGCCTTTGGGTGATTAAATAAACAGTTTTTGGCAGTTCAGGGCTGCATCCTAAGCACACTTGCTAAACTTCTTTGAATATACTGGGACTTCACTTCCAAGCAAACATTCGTTGGATTGTGCTGCATCATAGTTAGCCAAGTTCACCTATAACACTCAGCCAAACCATGGATTAGCACAAACAAACAAAACAGAGAAGATGATGTCTGCTTTGCTCCTCCTCTGGTCCTGTTGCTACAATGCCTCTGTGAACTAAGCCACAGTTTGGCTCAAACATTAACGTCCGAACATAAGTTTGTGGCTTATCTCCCCAAGACAAACCAAAAGTGGTAAGCCATAGTACAAACCTGGGCTACAGCTCAAGGTTTGTTTGGAGCAAGATAAACCACAAGCCTGGGTTTTGATGGCAAACTCTGACTTAGTCTATAGCACCCACACATTTGGTTATTCATGCTAAACCATAGTTTGGCTGAGCATTATGTCTGAACTTGGTCAGGCTGCTAATTTATAAACTCTATGGTACCTGTATATCCAACATAATTTTAGTGAAAGAGATTAGTCAAATGTCTAGTTAACTCGAAGAACACCTAAAAGAACAGTCTGCTTCTGTCATTGTGCTTAATTTGCCATTTCATCTTCATGGATTCAGTTCCTAGAGTACTTTACAAGTGACCATTCCTCATACCATTTCAGCCTGTCTCTATTTTAGCATAGAATGAAATATAAAATGTTGTCAGAATTTGAACATGAGCTGTGCATATGTTGCTCTCTCCATTTAGTGAAGCCAAATTAATATTCCTTAGAATTCATTTGTTTCATTCTGCTGAGTGGCATATGAATTGAATTTGTGAATGTATGTTGCAGTTCCTTAGACAATACGACTAAAGGAAAATCTTACTTTCATTACGTGCCGTTTTGAATTAAGTGGAAATTCATTAAGTACAGAGCGTATTGGAAATTAAAGGCCAGACATGGAATGAAGAAGATAATCATTTAATTGCAAGGCTGATAACAGCTATAGTTGGGGAAGTTATGCATACCTTCATAATAAGCTCCCTCAGGCTCCACAGGCTATGAAAGTAAATGTTAACTTCTTATAAAAACGTCAGCGTGCTCAATTTCTTCACTACCTGCTTCATTATAATTTGTGTGATCTTCTGAGGCCCAATTCATTTAATAACTGGCTGCTTCTGGCTTGCAAAAGGAAAGAAGAAAACCAAACAACCCCAAAACATTTTACATTTCTTCTCTGTGCCACTGTTGAAAGTGCTTACGAGTTCCTTGGTGGTCAAAACATGCTCCTCTGAATTTTCATTCTTTGCATTGTTGGTTATTCTTTGGCTTGCAAGTCCATCTGGCACCTAGGGAATATCTTGTCATCTTCCCTGCCCCACAGCCAACCAGCAACTTCACACATTTTCCAACCTGCCACATTTTCTTTAGATGTTTGACCATTACATGACTTGTCATACAGGGTCATGTAAGGTACATCAATCAGGAAGCTATACAATCAGGAAGCTATACAAGAACTTTATTGCCTCTCTTCAACAGTACCAACAGTAACAGGAATCTTCTGAGTTCCGTCAACATGCAACTCAATCCAGTGCCACCTAGTGGCTAAACCATATAATGACATTATCCACACAGTTGGCCTAAGGCATCTTGTGCCTAGAATAGAAAATCCAAATAGCAAATGTTCAGTGTAGCCTCCACATACTTGACTGGACAGATGCCATTATATCATTACTGCACTGAATGCTCCATAATGTATATGACTGGTACCTTGGTATACTAACACTTGATAAGTTTTTAGAGATAGCCAGTATCTCTCACCATCCAACAGGCTGTTATTGGGGCTTAATTACCTTATCTGGGATTTTAACTTCTTATTGCTACTGTTGATTCTGTTGTGATTTTACATGATCTTTGTACTCCCACCCTGGGATCATGCTGTGATGGAGGTGGCTTAAAAATACTGGGTAGAGATCAGCGTCAGACTGTTACAACTGTTCCATCTGGGCATGCAATGCAGCTTGCCAGATCCTCACTCTCCTCCCAATTGCGTGCTGTTCTGAGCGTTTTCCCCACCTCCCCAGAGCCAGTTTTGGGGGGTATACATGAGAGGAGAGGAGGATAAGCCCCATTGTGCAAGTGGAAGTCCTTGTACAGGGCTTCTGTTGATTGGGTGCATTGGGTGAATCCCACCCCATTGTAAACAAACAAAAGAAATTGAACATGCCCCAGCCATGTATTTAATGAGAACCTGAATAAACAAACTGTGCCTTGTACCGGTATATTTATTGAGAACCTAAGCAAACACGGAAGACCCATAAAAATGTATTCTTAATCTCTTGATAGGTTGTAGGTGTTGCTAAACCAATTTTTAACTCTGTGGTTTTGTCTTAAGGCCCTATCTCTCAACACTCAATGTGTAAAGTGTACCATGGAAGCATAACTGGCACATGCAATCTTGTTGAAGTGCTAGAAGTTCGCATATATTATGTATTGGCGAATTCTGCGCTTACTGCTTGTAGCAGGAAGGCCAGGCAGTCAATGACCTTGATAGCTTTAAGAGGAGGACTTTAAAGTTCAGGTTTTCTTCCCTCCATAGGCATATTGATCAAAATATTTAATAAGGATGGGTTGCTCTTGTTCTAAAATACTATTCCAATTTTCTTTTTGAATTTGTGTGTGTGTGTTGGTTTATTTATATGCCACAACAACTACCAGACTTTTAGAAGACATCTGAAGGCAGCCCTGTTTAGGGAAGCTTTTAATGTTTGATGTATTACAGTATTTTAATATTTTTTGGAAGCCACCCAGAGTGGCTGGGGAGGCCCAGCCAGATGGGTGGGGTATAAATAATAAATTATTACTATTACCATTACCATTACTATTACTATTATTATTATTATTATTATTTGACCAGATGCACCCAAAGTGATGAATACCATATTAATACAGGAGAAAAAGACAAGGAAAGCACAGCCAATGCAATCAGTCAATCAGAACAAAATAAAACAGCAAAATCGTCAAATATTCGCCAGTCACACTGGATGTGCGTTATTGAATTTCATTCACGCTCATTTTACAGTCACTGTTGGAATAACATCTTCCCTGTATAGCTTACTCAACAAGAGAACAGTCAATTGATTTTGCCCTAATATTTCAAGTTACTGCTTTTATTGTATGTTTGTTTTATCATAAATATTTAAGATGTAGTCCAGCTAAATTTAAAACAAACCACTTTATTTCAGTGGGAGAGTTCAGTACATTGTTAACTGGCTCAGGACTGCAATACCTCAAGGACTGCCATTCCCCATATAAACCAACCCAGACACTGCATTAATCAACTTTGGCCCATCTTTGTGTGCCTCCTCCATATGAGGTCTAGAGGATGGCAACACAAGAATGGGCCTTTTCTACAGTGGCTCCCCATTTGTGAAATGCTCTCTCCAGGGAGGTTCGTCAGGTGCCTTCATTGTATAGTTTTAAGTGCTGGGCAAAAATGGTTCCTCTTCAACCATGCCTTAATATTCTGTATCCATTTGACTATTTATTTGTGCTTTTATCTTGTATTTTAATCTACTGAACTACCCTGAGATCTTTTGATGAAGGATAGTATATAAACCAATCAGTCAATCAATCAATCAATCAATCAATCAATCAAATCTTATCCACTGAAATCAGTGGATTCTTCCTGAAATGTACCTTGCTGTGTGTGCAGTTCTGCCCACCCCCTTTTCTTAGTCTTTTTTTGCATGATTGAATTGCTTTACATATACTATTTTAGTTACAGATAGGTAGCCGTGTTGGTCTGCCATAGTCAAAACAAAACAAATTCCTTCCAGTAGCACCTTAAAGACCAACTAAGTCAGTTCTTGGTATGAGCTTTCGTGTGCATGCACACTTCTTCAGATACACACATATACTATTTTAGTCATCCTTACAACAGCCATCTGATGTATTCTAGTACAGTGGTACCTTGGGTTACATACGCTTCAGGTTACATACGCTTCAGGTTACATACGCTTCAGGTTACAGACTCCACTAACCCAGAAATAGTGCTTCAGGGTAAGAACTTTGCTTCAGGATGAGAACAGAAATCGTGCTCCGGCGGCGCAGCGGGAGGCCCCATTAGCTAAAGTAATAATAATAATAATAATAATAATAATAATAATAATAATAATAATTTATTATATGTACCCCACCCATCTGTCTGGGTTTCTCCAGTTACAGGTAGGTAGCCGTGTTGGTCTGCCATAGTCAAAACAAAATAAAAGAAAAAAAATCCTTCCAGTAGCACCTTAAAGACCAACTAAGTTAGTTCTAGGTATGAGCTTTCGTGTGCATGCACACTTCTTCAGATACCAATACGTGTGCATGCACACGAAAGCTCATACCTAGAACTAACTTAGTTGGTGTTTAAGGTGCTACTGGAAGGAATTTTTTTTCTTTTATTTTGTTTTGGGTTTCTCCAGCCACTCTGGGCGGCTTCCACAGAAGTAGTGCTTCAGGTTAAGAACAGTTTCAGGTTAAGTACGGACGTCCGGAACAAATTAAGTACTTAACCCGAGATACCACTGTATTATGAAGTGGTTGCACTGTGCCTGACCAGGCTTTCCCTTATCGTGTGGAACAATGGTTTTGTTTCCACGAACAGACAAAACAAGTTGAGGTGTACAAAGAACAGAATGACACATTGTGTATCATCCTGAACCATCCTTTCACAGAGGTGTCCATTTTGTGTGGCTTTTTCCAAAAGTTAATGATTTCAAAATAATGACTTGGTGGATCGAAAGTCAATAACATGTGGCAATGCTGCTTCATAACTCCATATTTGGGGCTGCTGCACTGCACTAGCTGTGTCTTAGAATGGAAATTATTTTGGCTGTTTTGGATTGCACATTCTTTTCTTCCATTGCATTTTTGTGGCTTAGCACGAAACTACGTTTTCACCGTTAAAACCACATCTCCAAACGCGAGCTAAAATGCCACTCATTTCCCAAAGGCTTCCTGTTGGAAGCCACAATCTCCTCCAACTTCTTTATGCTGAAGACGCAAGAAGCTGTTGTCTACCAGATCATACTATACATATGTCCATCCAGCTCACTACTGTAATGTCTGCTGTGGCTGTTAGTATCTCTCTGGGGTCTGAGGCAAGATATGTATCTCTTCACTTGCTACCTGAGCTTTTTATCCAGAGATACTGGAGACTGTACATAATATCCGCTGTGTGCAAATTATCAGCTCTGCTACTGAGGTACGGTCTCAGCAAAAGCCACCCAGAGGTGACATTGGAACCATTTTGGCGCGGGTGCAACAGAACCTATTCAATACTGCAAGAAATTCCATTTTTATGCTGGAGGAAACTGGGTTATATACACGGTTGACTGTCTTCTAGTTTTATATTCTTCAGTCTGCTGATAGGATATCTCTTTTGGATGGTCACGAGTATCAAAGTTAGCTGTAACATGTTGTTCTTTCCTTTCAGGGAATATGGAGCCATTGATGATGTAGACATTGATCTGCATATTGATGTTAGCTTTCTTGATGTAAGTAATTAAACCATATGGTAATATAGCAACCATTAATACATAACTGCCTTTGTTTTTCATCAAGATGTGTAGTCAGCCACACACTGGCACATCACTTTTTTTTTTTTACCACCAGAAGCTTCTGTTGCATGAGTCTGTTTTCAGTGGAAACATTGTTGTGATAGGTTCCATGCAACTCTTAAATATTTGGTGTAGTTGTATACATTTATGTCATGGTGACTTAAAATGATACAGCTTTCTCCATTAATATCAAAAGTTTACAGCAGGAGACAAGGGACCTGGTGTCACAGTCCTCTGCAATAGTTCTTCATGTTAGGTTTTGGTTTTCCGTGCTTGAAAGAAAGTGTGTAAAGTTTAGGAAAGACAGGAAAGACATCCCATGGGTCCTATTGCATATCCTCCAGCCATTTACTCCATGGATGGATGCTTTTGATCCAAAAGTGCCTTTTTGAATGGCATATGTCATCGACAGAAGTGGCCTCCTGCACACTAGGGTAGAGCATGCTAATTTAGGAGGTAAACCTTAATTTTTGCAAATTCCTTCAGTGAGTGTTCTTAAAAATATGTTTTGGGGTGTGAGGAATTCAAATCTGCTATTATTTTTGTGATCGGACAACATTGAGCTTGGTAGGTTTGCATTTGATTAAGCACATAAACTGCTTTTGGAAAACCAAAGAATTTTAATTTTACATTCTGAACATGTCAGGTAATTAATAATAATAATAATAATAATAATAATAATAATAATAATAATAATAATAATATACAACTGCAAGTACTTGGTAATCATTTTTAGTGATTTCTATGCAATTTTACACACATTTTCCTTACCAAGCAAAACTAAATTATATTAATCTAACCAAAATATCTTTTGAATTCCCAAATCATGTTACAACTTTTCAGCACCCCTCATTTTGGGAATTTCAAAGTTGAAAAATTCAACATGCCTTAACACTAGTGTTGCATGAGAAAATGTGTGTGTGTTTTCTATTTTGCACAAGACCTTGTACACAAAGGAGCACGAGAACTGTGACAGGGCCTATCTTTTGTAGCACTGTGTGAACCAAACAGTGCTAGTGTCTGTTTTCCTTCCACACCCAGAGGGAAGGGATTCTCAATGACAGTTGTGTTCATCTCCATCTTGGATTAGTATCTGAACTGAAGAAGAATTTGGTGGCGTGCGTGTGGCAATGCTTGGCTCTTATAGGAAGGTGATGAGTTGCCAAGATTTGTTATCCAAGCCAAGAAATGCAAAGTTCAGGCCAAAATCTCTATGAAAGAAAGCACTATTTTGTTTTAAATGTAGTGGAATAAATTTTATCATTTCTTTATTTAAAACCATTTTCAACCTTTTCCATGACTGCAAAACCCCAAAGGTTTGCTCAGTCAGCTTTTAATATCTGGGATGTTTAGTTCGTTCCAAAATTTATCGGTATAGAGATCATAACTGTGACCAATAAATCAGGAATTGGATTCTAATCATCTTTTTATGTAACTTTTACTATGTTCCGAATTAACATTTTTGATGTGGCTTGTAGATGGCAATCTCTCATGATTCAAATGGTTTGTAAGATCTTTGTCCATTATCATATTTAACAGCTGTACCATATAGGAATGTATGTTCCTTCAACAGTTCTCACGCTTGAAGAAGAACTTTTATTTTAAATGTAGATATTTCATGGAGGAAATTCAGGGCAATTTATGGGAACAAAACAGCCCACTTTGTTATAACTCACACCTCGCTAAGTAAAAGCTGTTAACCATAGACTATAGTTTAATGAATCCATCCTAGTTCTGACTCTGAAACTGAAATATATTTGAAGTATATATATATATATCCAGAAGTAATGGGATTAATTTATTTGGACAAAGGCAACCATCCTATACTCGCAAGGAGTAAGCTACTGTGGGGATAAGTGGAACTGACTTCAGGTAAATCTGTATAGAATCAGGTTGCATGTGACTGAAGATGGAAACCATAGTGCGTAGATGCCTGCATAGCCCATCCCTTGCTCCCCATTCTGGGGGAATAAAACAAGAAGACTAACTTTTGTAAAGCTTCATTTCTGCAAACCTATGGGATAAAATGATGCCCATGGCAGAGATTTGTATAGGTACCACGGGAAGGGGAAAGTTCCATATTCTTTTCATTTGTGAATCCCATTTCTGTCAAAATCCAGTTCATGCTTTATTACTAACCTCTTTCCAGTTACTGATATCAAGTAGAAGCTGATAGAACTCATGCCTTGGCAAATCAATCTAGACAGCAACTTAGGCCAGCACATTCATTTCCTTTGCCAGCCCTGGAAGCGAGAATGGCGGAATTTGAACCTGATGATAATGGCTAATGGATTCTGTTGTGCTCTTGATTCAGGAAGAGATTGCAGTGGCATGGGACGTGATCCGCACAGAGCCTATAATTGTGCGGTTGCACTGTTCACTCACGCAATATCTAAATGGCCCCGGTAAGTCGCTTTTGTTGTTCCTTTTTCCTATGCGATGCCTTTGTAGGGAGTCCTGCACATGGCACCCATGATGATTTTTCTCCACCAAGCAATTACGAGACTCAATTGTAGTGCATAATTATATTCTCAAGAAGAGAGTATTGGCTTCTGAAGGGCTGTTTAATTTTAGCAGACAGAGACATAGCAATAATCAATGGGTGGCTGTTAATACTACAGAAATTCAATTATTAAATCTGTGTGGGCGATTATCAGTCAGAATGGATTGCTAATGAAGTAGAGTGATGGACTTTCAATCAGGTTAGGATCCCTGATCCTTCTTAAGATTTAACTTTGCAACTTCCTACACTCAGCAAACCCGCAACCCTTTTGCATTTGTTTACCTCCTGAAGAACCCTGGTGCCTTGCAGAGAATTCTGGGACTCAAATCTGTGGCAGCTTTCCATTCACACAGGGCTGCAGTGAGGGCAAACCCACCCACCCTTTCCATGGCTACATATTGCACTGGAAGATCAGTATAGGCTGGCAATCTGTCTTTCCCCCCACTGTGGTGATCTCATTGAGGAAGCTCTGATAACCTTGCAGGAAACTCAAGGGTTTTGAGGGAAATGGTTTGAAAGTCAGAAGATATTATGGAGAATGCATGCCTACTGCTGAAAACCTCAGCCAGTTTCTTCCTTTCCTTTTCTGTGTATTACGTAATGCTCCAAAGGCTGTGATGCTACATCACTGGGCTTCAAGTTCCCCCTTTTCTAGAAAAAGAGGTCCCAGAGTGCACCTCAAACACCTCCTTTTAATTCTCTTTTAATGGTAATGGTGCTCACCTGAGAAGTGCCAGAACTGAGTTCTGGTTAGTTCTGGCTGAAAAGTCCTAAGACACACAGAAGACCCATTGAGAGAGAAAAATTCAGTTCCCTACAAGCAATAATATGTATCACTAAGATTTCACTGTAAGCCTTAAACCAAGCTGTGTTATGATTTTTCTATGCATAGAAAATTCATTATAGCAACAGTCATAGGGGACCAGCCATTACTTAGTTTTTAAAAACGTTGAAATGAACTTCTGATAAGCTCTTATGTCACCAACACAATTATTTGATAAGCTGTTCATTCACTCGCACAATTAATTTCATCACTTGACAAAACTATTCTTTCTTTATGAGTATTTCTTTTTGCACTCTCTTGTCTAAGCATCACCATTAACACTAATTCAAAGCAATTGTTGAGGTAGCATCCTTTTGAAAATTAAGCAAGAAGTGTTTGGGTTTTTTTAATCAAGTGGTAGATGAACACTTATTATCTTTGTACTAACGACCGTCTTTCAATAGTTGTTTACTTTTTCACATTCGTGAAAGAACTCAGCCGTCTCCTTGTTATAGCAATCTGTGCCCTGTTTATATTTTTGAGTTGACCGGTGAGGTCATTTCCCCCAAGCCGTATCTGTGACATCATCTGGGGTTGGGGTTGAATCCTGCATTGGCTGTGCACTCATGTCTCCAGTCCAAAACAGCCAAAGGAAAAGGATTTCAACACCTACCCACTTGTCACTTGTATCAATGGGTGCATTCAGACATGAGGAATATTGTGTTCGTTTTCCTGCTAATAATGCTGGCACTTCTGTCCTGTTCTCTGATGTTCCTGTCACATTGCAGTATCAGTTGTCTTATGGAACTTTTAGACCAATATACCGCCATGCCACACTAAATTTCATTTGCACCAGGGAACCATTGGACAATGTCACTACTCCCCACCTTTTCTGCATCGTCTGCTGATATATTGCCCCAAATTTTGTCCTTTTACTCCTGCAGTTTTCTAGGTTAATGCACTATATTCTGGAAGTGGCTTTCACACTCTATGAAAGGTCAAATACAATCCTGGAATTAACAGGGAAATGTTGGGGAAATGGAATAAACTGCTGTGTGAATGCAGCCAATTTTTATCCACATCAAGTGTCTTGCTTTGTAAATTATACATTACCCTTCCATACTTTTGTCTCCCTTTCTGTTCTCTCTGCTCCCATGCCTCTTGTGTTTCACCAGTACTTACATTAAAAGCCTTCAGGTGATGTTTCTCCTGGAAGCAGGAGAGGTTCTCTCTCCACAGCCGAGTAGTGACTCAAATAATATTGCACGTATCCAAAGACAGACCTGTCCAATAGTCTCCTGAAAATCATATGCAGCCAAGCACTCCAGTTGATGGGTGTTGTAACTTGCAGGCTACACCGCTCTTGGCTTTATATCCTTGTTTAACTTCTTGCCTGAGCTAGCTTTCTGTTCTGCAGACTGCAAACGCTTGCTCTTTATTTCGTTGATCCTAACAAAGGTACTGCCCTTCTGTGGATTTTGGATCGCATCCAGCAGTGAAGCAGGCACAGTCAGTGGCAGGGCAGCCAGATCAACACCTGCCTTTCTTGCCCTTGCAAGAAATTAATGTGGCAATAATCTGTAACCTTTCACAAGCTGAAAGCCATGGTCGCGAGCCTTGATGGCGCAGCTGAGTGCAAAAAGCACTTGAACCCTACGGAATAAAAATGCCAGGCTAATGCATGTGTAGAGGTTTGGAATCTGATTTCACATACAAGTATAACAAAGCTGCTCCTGTTGTAGCTAATGCCAGTTTCCTAAAAGCGGATGAGTCCTGCTCCACATTACATAAGGTGCAAATATTCGCCCTCTTTCCTCAGCTGGTTTCTTAAGAAGTAATAACCTATTTAAGATTTTTCCTCTGCTCCTCTTTGAGCCCTCTTGAAAATCCAGGGATTCTGACAACACTATTGCTGGACTGCCATGGCCTCCTCTTTTCTGCAATTCATCTGGTAATTTTCCAGATTTTGTTTTGTTTTGCTTTGCTTTTCAGAAAGCCTGATCATCCATCATCCCTGCCCTTTCTCTAAGGGTACTTTTCACCCATCTTGGATTTTTTTTTTTTTTTTTTTGAAGTTGTTGACCCATTAGGAGAGTTTAGAGTATGAACATCCCTATTTCAGAACTGACAGGCAAATTATAAACTAGGCCCATGTCTCTCTGAAGTTTTGTGTTCTGATCACAATTTGGTGGGCTTAAGAGCCCTTCCCAATACCACAGAAATCCCTTTCCATCTTCAAATAGCCTGGTGAAGAGAGTGGCCCTGGGAAGGGCAGCTGATGCTTTGTGGGCATGAAGACCTGTGGAAATTGTCATTTCCCGGGGCTCCAAAGGAAAATATCTTGCTATGTCCAGGTTGGTGTTTCTGCAGCATCCAAATGTCTGGCCAAAACCACCACAGCAGTCTTTCTGATTGACTCCAGTACTGCTGGGTAGGTTTTACAGAAAGGGAATCTGAGTGGGGGAATGTGCTGGGGGTTGGAGGCGAGAAGCCTCCAGCTGTGTTGTGTTTTTGAGAATGTGACATAACCTGAAGCGTTACATGGGCCCAAGATTGAAACAAACTAATTCAGAACCTATCTCAACAGAGTCCAAATCCCCTCGCTTTTAGCAATGCCATTCCAAATTGAATCCAGTCAAGCTTACTCATGGCTATCCCTGATGCTGTCTGGCATAGCCTCTGCTAGGCATCATAGCCTCTACCAACACAGAACCTGTGGGGAAGGTCCTTTCCATTGATATGCAGGAAACTCACATGTCTCAGTGTCCCAAAACCTTTTCTCTGTTCAGCTCTTCTACAGTCTTGTGAACTTTGCTTGTACACAATTTTCATCAAACATAATGGGGACTGGGCTCTAATACTCCACTATAGTAATGGTAGGCTTTGGAATATGTGAGCTTCTCTCAGTTTTTCAACGATATCTTCTGTCCTACAGTGCCCACCGTTGATGTATTTCAGATCTCTACTAAGGAAAGATTTGGACTGGGGCATCAGCTGAAGAAGTGAGTTCTGCTAAAACTAAATCCCATATTGTCTGTGTTTTTGTTGCAACGTATTGTGTCTGGCTGTTTTTGGACTGATGCAGTCTGAATTAATAACAGTATTGCCATGGGCACCTGTTTTTCAAGGATCCAAAGAAAGACAGATCAAGGTCTATCATATCATACCTTTATTGATATAGTCCAGGCTTCCTCAATCTGGCTCATTCTAGATGTTGTTGCCCCCAGCTAGCATGATCAATGGTCAGGGATGATGGAAATTGTAGTCCAACAGTATCTGGAACACAACCAGTTGAGGAAAGCAGAGTGTAGATATTCCTTCACACATTGCAGCAGGGGTGACTAACAAGTAACCCTTCCAGATGTTGTTGGATTCCACCTCCCATCAGCATATTCAGTAGTCAGGGAGGATGGGAGTTGTGGTCCAACCACAGCTGGAGTGCCACAGGTTCCCCATCCCTGCATTACAGGGTTGTCATTGATTGTACAACAGTAGCCAATCCCAGCTGGAGAAGCTGGCTGGAAGCCACACCCTGCCTCAAGGCTGATACAACTAAAAAACTTTTCGTAGCTTCATCACTTCTCTCAATGGCATGTTTAAGGATGGCTATCTCTATATATGTCTTGTATGTAAGAAACATCCAGTGAGCTAAATTAGAAAGAGCAAATCTTCAGGGTTAGATTGGGGAAAAGGGACCCTTTTGAGTCTTATGTATGTGTGCAGATGCAAATCAAAGATTTGTCTCTGTGTTTTCAACTTTCAGAATCATGCAAACGTTTGTCACGCAACAATGGAAAAATGGCAAAGAGAAATCAAACAGTACGCACAACAAAAAAATGTCAGAGAAGAAGGTGAAATCTCCTCTGCACATCTTTTCTACACTGCGCAGGTAGGCACAAGTGATTATGGAGCAGCACAGTGCTATCCTACTAGAAGATTGAATAAAGACTTTCAGGTTCCTTAAGAGAGAGGTTCATTCAGATCATTGCAAACATACTTTCCAAGTATGAGGGGACCACAATGTCATACCACTGAGACCCCTCCCCTAATTCTTGATGTGTGCATCTGACCAAGCCCCTACTAGCTGTGTGCATGGCAGCAATGCAATTTGGGCAAGGCCATTTTCACATTTTGATGTTCCTGTGAAGGGGTCCCCCATGCAAGGGAGAATCCTGGGCTAATCAGGATTCCTGCTAGATTTTGTGTATACAATACTTCAGTGCCCTACTGAGCAGGAGGTGGGGCAAATCACATAATCTGAGTTCAGAAGGTTGTGGTTTTCTCAGACTTTTCACACAATAAGTTCTTTAGGTACCCATTGCACAATCCCACTTTCATCCCAGTTCCTGTAAGGGCTTCAGCTGTGCCTTGTTGAGTTCTATTAACAGCAACCATTGAGGGGGTGAACACTGCAGAGTGCAGAAGTGCTAAATATGTTTTTCAGCTCCTGCTGCTAAGTGCCTACCATAAGGAGTGCTGCAGATCTGCTTGACCAGCTCTGGGGGGAAATTCACACAGGCGTGATATAATAATTAAGGTTTTACACGCCATCTAATTTGTGTGTGTGTGTGTGTGTGTGTGTGTGTGTGTGTGTGTGTAAAACAGAGAACAATTATAACAACAAAAATCAAAATACAAAAAACAAAACCTTAAAATAGGCATGTAGAATAAGTAGTTTCACACGAGTTAAAATAACAAAAGTCCAAGTAAAGACTTTCAGTGTTATCAGATCATCAAGCATAGTTCCAGATTTGCCAGGCTTGTGACGCGGGTTGTCTTGAATATGATGATTCCACAGTATATGTCATAAAGAAGTGCCAAATCATATAAGAAAATGTCTGGAGGTCCTTATTGCAATTTCAAATTATATGTCATCTTCTCCATTAGATTATTTGCATTATTGTGTTAAGTGCCTTGTTCACTGTCTTGTGGGTGATTTGAATGACTCAGATCTTAACACGTTTTCTGCTGGTGGAATCATCCCTTGAGCAGAGTTGGATTGCTCCTACTAGCGGGAGAGATAACATACATCAATTCCCTCTTTCTCGACAGCACTTTCTATACCCCCTGCAAATGTCTTTCTGGTGGCTTCCAACGATTCTCCAGAGCAGGAACAGTTCAGCTGGCTTAAGGGACTAAGGGGGATTCCAAAAAAATCGTCATCCCAAATTTTGCAGGTGGAATCCACTGTTAGGTCTCAATTCCATCACCCATGCATGGAAAGAACCCTTCTGTACATGGGTACCTAGTTGAAATCGATGCCATTATTTCTTTAGAATACCTTAGAAAGGATGGGAGGGAGATTGGCTTACATCAGTTCACCAACCTGTTGCTCTCCAGATGTTTTCAACTACAACTCCCATCAGCCCCTGCCAGGTTGGCAAAGGCTGGGCTAAATTATTTAATAAATTAACTAGTTAGATTCAAAGGTTGGCATTAATTGATTAAATATTTTTGGTGGACTAAAAAGCTGTCTGTGATTAATTAAGCAACGTAGTTTCTTTCAAAGATACTTTTAAAATTTTTGGTAGATATACCAAAAGCTGCAGAAGACAATTGTCTCTGAACGCTCTCAAGCACATGATGATGGCCAACCATTCTGTATAGTTTATTTGTCCTTAGTACAGTATCTAATTATGAGAAACATTGGTTAGTTTACTCAGCGTAGATTCATTGAAATTAATGAGGCTAACTTATTCAAGCTCATTAATTTCAGCGGTTTTACTCTGAGTAAAACTTATTTTTTTAAAATATTTTTATTAAGTTTTGCATAAATATATTTCACAAACATACAACAGACAAAAGTAAATGAAATAAACATAAAAAGAAAAGAAAAAGAACATAAAATACATACAACATAAACGACGCGACTTACATTAATTTTACAACAACATTGATCGACTTCCCTTTATCTCGATTTCGGATAATGTTATCTTAATTATCTTTCTGCTGTATCTATTCCAAAATAAAATTTATAACGTAGTAAGCGTTATCTCATGCCTACTGTGATTTTTTTTTTTTTGATACATATATATTTCTGATTAACATTTTGATTTTCCCCTTGTCTCTATTTCCATATATATTCTAAATTTATCCCATTCATTACTAACTTTTGTACGTTTTTGATTTCTTATTTTCTGAGTCAATTTTGCCAATTCTAAATAATCCATTAATTTAAATTGCCACTCCTTTAATGTTGGGGTTTTTGCTGTTTTCCAGTACTGTGCTATGAGGGTTCTAGTGGCCACTGTTGCGTATTGAAGAAGGGTTCTATCTTCTTCTTTAATATCTTTGCCAATTATCCCCAGCAGGAAGGTTTCAGGTTTTTTAACAAACGTATATTTGAGAATTTTGAGAATTTTTTAAAATTCATTATAGATGGATTCCCAAAATTTTTTGAGAATCTCGCACGTCCACCACATGTGAATAAATTCGCCCTCTTTACTCTTACATTTCCAACACAATTTGTCGCCTGTTCTATAAATTTTATACAATTTTATCGGCGTTATGTACCATCTGTACATCATCTTGTACTGAGTAAAACTTAGTTGAATACCACGCGTACTATCTCCCTCTAATTACAGATAGGTAGCCGTGTTGGTCTGCCATGGTCAAAACAAAATAAAAAAATTCCTTCCAGTAGCACCTTAAAGACCAACTGTGTTAGTTCTAGGTATGAGCTTTCGTGTGCATGCACACTTCTTCAGATACACTGAAACAGAAGTCACCGGACCTTTCTATATAGTGAGAAGGTGGGGAGGGGTATTACTCAGAAGGGTGGTGGGAATGGGTGATTGGCAGATAGCTGCGATGAGCCTGTTGACGACTCTTAACGACTGCAATAGGTCTTACAGGAAAAAGCAAGGGGTGAGAAGGTGAAAAATGGCTTTGTCATGTATAATGAGATAAGAATCCAATGTCTTTGTTCAAACCAGGTCTCTCCATAGTTTTAAGTTTGGTGATAAGTTGCAATTCAGCAGCTTCTCTTTCCAGTCTATTTCTGAAATTCCTTTGTAATAGAACAGCTACTTTGAGATCTTGTATAGAATGTCCTGGGAGATTGAAGTGTTCTCCTACTGGTTTTTCTGTCTTGTGGTTCCTGATGTCGGATTTATGTCCGTTTATTCTTTGGCGTAAGGTCTGGCCTGTTTGTCCAATATAGAGAGCTGAAGGACACTGTTGGCATTTTATGGCATACACAATGTTAGACGATGAGCAATTAAATAGTCCCGAGATGGTATGTGTGATGTTGTTGGGGCCAGTAATGGTGTTGTCCGGGTGTATGTGGCAGCAAAGTTGGCATCTGGGTTTATTGCAGGCTCTGGTGCCAGTGTCCGTGTTAAGTCTGGTTATAGTATTATTGTGGGTTAGGAGTTGTAGAACTAACTCAGTTGGTCTTTAAGGTGCTACTGGAAGGAATTTTTTTATCTCCCTCTAATTTCAGCAATTTCATTTGGTTAACCTGTAAACCAGTGGTGGCCAAACTCAGCCCTCCAGTTGTTTTGGGACTACAGTTCCCATCGTCCCTGACCACTGGTTCTGTTAGCTAGGGATGATGGGAGTTGTAGACTCAAAACACCTGGAGGGCCGAGTTTGGACACCACTTCTGTAAACCAACCTTCTATTAATTTGTCAGTATTTTCTTAAAGCTATGTAAGCTACTAGTCCTTGCCACATTCTGTGAAACTGAATTTCACAATTTAGTCAGGCGTTGTGTGAAGAAGTGTTGGGGTTGTGCCTCTCCTGAAGCTTCATTTAAGAGCAGATGTTATCCAGTAATATTCTTAATTGCTCATGCTGTGAAGTATACTTGGATTGTATATGCTCTACTACTCAATTGTGGCCTTCCCCTGTTTGGAGCTTGGCTTGACGGTTTGTTGAGAGGCATTCACATGAAGGACCTGGGGAAAGAATAAGAGGGTTCACTTCCAGGTCAAGACAACAACTGAGACCTGAACAAAAGCAAGATGTTGTTGGTATTTCTCATAGCAAGCTGTGCTCCAGTTAATTTTTCTCTCTGCCTGTTTTCAAGGTCGCCGAGTTATCCTCCACCAGGCTGTGGGAAAAACAAATCAAAACTGAAACCTGAACAAGATGGCATCTCAAAAACCCACAAGTTGTTGAGAAGGACTTGTTCTAGCACAGTTAAGGCTGAGGATGCGTGTGTCACCAAGTCCCACCGAACCTTTGGCCGCTCCTTGTCTAGCGATCCCAGGGCTGAACACACAATGACCATTAAATCGCACAAACTCTTGAACCACTCGTGCTCAGCAGCCATCAAGCAGGACGAGTGCGGCACTTTGAAGCCCCATAAGTTGCTCAGTAGACCATGCTCTGGGGATACTCGATGTGAGCACAACAGTACTTTGAAGCCCCACAAACTTTTGAGCAGGTCTTACTCCAGTAACCTTAGGATGGATGAATTAGACGGGCTGAAGAACCACAAGTTGCTCAGCAAGACTTATTCTGGTGTCCCCAAGTCTTCTAAAATGGATCTTTTCAAAGAACCCACCATAGCAGAGGGCAGGAGGCTCTCTCTTACCTCAGGGCTTATTGGTATCTTAACACCATCTTCATCATCCCCATCACAATCTGCTGTGCGTAACCAGTTTTGTTCTGTGGGTTTTCTTTTTTTCTTCTCCACATATTTCGGGGGGGGGGGAGTTAAACATACAATACATGCAGAAGTGGAAACAGAGTTTTGGTAAACTGCATGAATTTGTACCTTTGTTCATATACGTGTCGTCACACAGTCCATTTTTGACCATTTTCTACTTAAGTCAGTGGAACTTGTCCAGCTTGAATATATGTTATTGCCTTAGAAAACATTTCAGCTTCCACTCACACTGGTGAACCTTTCTGATTTGATCTGTCCCCTTGGGACTTACTATCAACAAATGTATTGCATGATATTTTGCCATGTTAACATTTCTGTGACTAAAAGAATGGGCCTTGTGATCTTGCAACAGAAGGCAACCATTATCCATGATACTTTGTGCCAATCCTGCTGGAAAATCATGTCTGAATGGTATATATTTAATCCATATCAAGAAGATAAGAAGATATATAGAGATATTTATTTAGTTTCCAGCACATTTTGATACTATATCAATATTTAGTAGTGATAATATAGCCAGGCTTCATACTGTGAATTCTGGGAATATCTCCCAAGGAAGTATTGAATCATGTCTAAAAAAATACCACAAAATATTATGAGGAATCTCTAGGTATAATGACGGCACAGTCTGTTTTTCAACAAGGATTAGGAAAATGATCATGGAAGTAATTCTGCCATGACTTTATTATTTTGAGTGCTGGTACAGATATTTAAAATCTTATTCATGCAGACAGCTGTTATTTGCTCTGGGAAAATCATGTGAAGAGAATGAAAGGTGTGAGATTCTCTCCGCCTCACCATATTGGTATTCCTGCTGTTGCAAATTCATGGATAAAGTACAGTAATTAATTTTTAGAATACTACTTTTGATGATAGTTTAGCCTTTGGAGAAAGGACTTGTTGCACAATACAGCAGTCACAACCCAATAAAGTAGGTGTCACCAGAGAGGTAAATTTGTGCTCCAGGTTCCACAATGGCTGTGTTAAGAGATCATGAGGAAAAAAATGGTTTATATGTGATGGGAATGAGCTTACGTAAGCTTCCATTTCTCCCCTCCATCTTTAGCATGGATGGAAGGAGGAGACTGGAAATTGTCACCTCTGGCTTTGATTAACAGCACTAGCATAGCATCTGAAACTGAAACTATGCTTCATATAAGTATAGCTGCACATCCCATGATTAAAAGTTAGATTGTTTCAAAGGTTAACCATACTTTCTTGGATTCAGGTGACATGCCAATCTGTGGTGAATCAAAACTGAAAGAGCTCCTGAGCTCTTCCTGGTGTTCTTGCCAGAGATGGAAATTGGGGGGCGGGGGTAGCCCCAGAGGAAGCTAGGCTCAGTCATGTCATGATAAGCAATGTGGGCACAGTGCCATGAAGCTTCCATGGGTTGACCTTGGGCCGCTCATGATCTCTTTCTGCCTAACCTCCCTGATATGGTGATTGTAATCATAAAATTGGTGGGTGTCAGGAAGCAGGCACATACACTATCCTGAGATCTTCAGAGGAATATTGGGATATAAGTCAAAGCTTTTATATTCCCCATTGTGGGCTCTTCAGAAGAAGGGGAGGGAGACTCATTTTCATCACATTGAACTGTGGTTTAGCGGATGTCCGATCAAGGCTACTGGTTCATCTCACCCAGTATGGTTTCAATCTGGAGGTAGCATCACTCCCAAGATCTCAGGCAAAACTTTTACCCAGTCCTGCCCTCTTAGCCAAAGTTGATGAACCTTTTGCTTTCACAACATGTGCAGTTCAGCAGCAGATGTTCGTACAACACCCTTTCTGATCTCTGTAGTCAGTATGAAAAGTGGCATGGGAAGCCCAGCTCCGATCAGCATTGGCCTCACTCAGGATCTGGTTATGGATGCATTGACGTGCGGTGTTAAAAGGACAGATGTTTGCCTTTTTTCTTTAAAGAATGGTCTCCAGTTTCCTTTGGTAGGACATAGAATGACATTTAGGTACAGGTGCACAACTTTCAGAAAGGAGGGCCAAACAAGATGCAGTGCTATGCACACAGCTGGCAAATTGCATGAATGGCTTATTTGAATTGCTTTCAATTCAGGCTATGACTCAGGCATGTGGTTAAGGTGGGCTGTCCTCCAGGCCACCTACCCTGCTTTGTCCCCTCCTTGAATATTTTTGCCCAGCTAGAATATGTCTTGGAGTTCCAGTAATGATTCTTGTTTGTCTCAATGGAAGATACAGATGGGTGTGTGTACAGATACTAGTCTATTCCATGAAAGTACAATTCACATTTGTTGCACCACCCACTTTTGCCACTGACTCCACCCATCACTGGCATATGGCCCCCAAAGGGTTCTCCAGGAGAGAATGTGGCCCTTGGAATGAAAAGTGTTCCCCATCCCTACTTTAAACCTTTGCCTTCCCTCCCAGTCCTGACCTCACCCGCTGTTTACTTTTGAAAAGATGTTCATGCAGTTTGCTAATTGTGTGAATGGTTTGGCCCCTCTTTTCTTTGTTTGGCCCCAATTTTTGTTGCTGCTGCTGCTGTTAAACATGCTCAAGTGAAAACCAATTGGAATAAGACATGGATTTCCCTTGAGTGCGTTCCAGGTGCAAATGTCAACAATATCATGCTTTATTTAATAAAGACCAATGCATCTCCTGTTTCTGAAACTGATGCTTCAGTAAACCAGACTTGCTCTAATGCTGCTGCTACTTTTCTCTCTTTTAAAACAGCCAAATTACGGTGCAAAATCCATTCCAATAAGAGACCATGGCTTCCTCGTACAGGTAGGACAGAATGCCTCCTCTGTTTCGGAAAGCTGGAGGACGTGGAGCTGCTTGTTAATTATTTTAAGCAGATTGTATTGTTCTCTTTTTCGTTGTCCTCAGACGATTGAGTTTGCGGAACAGCGGATTCCAGTGCTCAACGAATACTGCGTAGTCTGCGACGAGCCACATGTGTTTCAAAATGGGCCCATGCTGAGGGTATGTTTTAGCTCTTTGAACTAAAACAGCCTCCCCAACTTGCTACCTTCCAGATGTTGTGGACCACAACTGCCACCAGCCATCACTGTTTTCTGTAGCCCAAAACATCTGAAGGTCACCAGGTTGGGGGAAGCTGAATGTAACCATGTGGTGTGTTTTTGTGTGTGTCTGCACATTCCTTAGTACTTTGGAGAAACAGCTGGTAAAGCACATAGGGGCATTTGTACCTTGCATTCAGTGAGTGTACAATTTGTGTATCTACTTACTCAACTGTATGCTCATGCAGTTCATTTATTTATATTTATTTACTTAAAATGGACCCCCCCCCCATAGAATACCAAGGCAGTGTATAGCAAATTGTGTGTTGGCTCCCTGTGCCAACTGGAAAAGCCTCTAAACTTCTGTAAACCCTTGAAAAATCCTTTAAAAAACCAGCAGCACTTTCCAAACTCCATCAGACTCAACACAACCAATCCCTCCAAACCTCCTTGCTCAAACTCAAGCTCTCCACAGGCCTCAACAGTCAGTGCAAGGGCTTCTGGGATTGCACTTGCAAAGTCTCACGGGATTGCTAGGCACTGTTTTTGTGCCTTTTGTGCCATTTCTGGTCTCTCTTAGGGACACCTTTGCCAATTTTAAAGTCGCTTCTAAGTTTGGTGCAATGCGCTCATGTGTGATCGTGTGTCAGTTGGATGTGCATGTATGTAAGCAAATAAACCATTCACTTCTTTCACTTCAGATTTCACTTCTTTCACTTCAGATTTCAGAAATGAAATGAAAGAAATGTGTGAATGGGCCTGTGTGATGTCCTTCGTCCAGCAGTGCAGCCAGAACTCTTCAGGGGCCTTTGGTCTTGGCACTCGGCTGGTTCTTTCTGAAATGTGACTGGGAGCCAGGATTGTGGCCTAGGGCAGTTGTAGTCCATCTATAAAATGCTCCTGTCATAAAAAATTGGTTTGCTGATACCCTCCGGTGTTGTCCTCTGTCATTGTGCAGATAGATGCTCTTAAAGCAAAACAGCTAGAAGGTCAAATGTTACCCATTTGCCTTTGGAACTAACATATACTATTTTATTTCTATTAGAGCATTTATATGTACACCCATCTTCTGGTGTAAATACATCACTCAGGGGGCTTACAGCATATAGGCCATGGTGCTGTTGTGGTTAAGAGTCAGACTAGGCTCAAATCCTCACCCATCCATGAAGCTAACTGGGCCAGTGAGTGTCCTTCAGACTAACCTACCTCACAGGGTTGTTGCTATGAGGATGAAACGTGGAGGGGAAGAGCCATGGAGGCCACCGTGAGCTTCTTACAAGAAAGGAGGGGATAGAAATGTAATAAATAAACAAAAGCGTAAAATCACACAAAAAGCTCACCAAAGGGCAGGGTCAGCAGTTTAAACATATGCCTAATTCATAAAAAAAAAACAGCTTGGATTTTTTTTAAGGTTTTCAACAAGCAGTGAAAAACAGTGAGGAAGCGGAGCCTATGGTGTTTCACAAGGCAAAGTGTTCCCTAATCTGGGTGCAGCCAGCAAAAAGGCACCCTCTCTTTTCCTACCCAGCCAGACACAGAAAAACAGAAACAGATGAGATTGTTAGGCAAAGTTAACTCAAAGACAGAAGTGAGGGGGGAGAGAGAAAGATATTTGAGTGGAAAGGAGGCAGACATAAGCAGCCAAGTGGACTTGCATATACTGACCATCACTGCCCAGAGAAAATGGTGGCTACATCCAGGTTTGGGCATTGGGAGAAGGCCTCTGCCCCAGTGCCATGTGGCACAAGAACTGAGCCATCTGAGCCATTTGACTGCAAATCAGCAGTGGTGGAAAGGAACATTACTGTACACAGTCTGTTTTGGCTCTTGGGACACCCCTTTCCTTTCCAGCTTGTGTCTGGCTAAAAAGCATCCTCTGGAAGGCAGGATGTGTGTTTGTTCTTTTCAGGCTTCCACAGGCACCTGGTTGGCCACTGTGAGAACAGGATGCTGTACTACATGGGCCGTTGGCCTGATCCAACAGGCTCTTCTTATGTGTATTTGTTTTGTGACTGTTGCGTGACTGGAATGTAACCTTAAGCTCTGCCTACTCTTGCATTTGGCCCCCAGAAGGTTTTCCATAATGGAATGTGGCCCTCAGACTGAAAAAGGTTCCCCACCCTTCAGCTAGCTACCCTAGAGAGCCAGAGTGGTATAGTGGTTAAGAGCGATGGACTTGTAATCTGGTGAACCAGGTTCGCGTCTCCGCTCCTCCACATGCAGCTGCTGGGTGACCTTGGGCTAGTCACACTTCTCTGAAATCTCTCAGCCCCACTCACCTCACAGAGTGTTTGTTGTGGGGGAGGAAGGGAAAGGAGAATGTTAGCTGCTTTGAGACTCCTTCAGATGATAAAGCAGGATATCAAATCCAAACTCCTCTTCTTCTTCTATATACTAACCCCGCATGGACTCTGCTGGTCTTCACAGCTAGATGACTGGCAACCTCTCCTTGGTCCTTGACCACCAAAATCTGCTGGGGGTGGGTTGCTGACAACATTGACCTGGGTTTCCATCCCCCTTTGCACTCAGGACAGCCAGAGTAACTTCAGGCTGTTTGCTAAAGAACTTGCATGGGCAGCAAGTCGAAGGGAGGCAGAACTTTCCACTGAAAAAGAGCCGACTGATACTGAGCATTATATCCAGGGTGGATTTCTTACTGTGCCCCCACCCACTCAGCACTGCACCCCACACCACCACAAACACCCTCCATCTCTATTCAAGCAGAGCTGCCGGGATATTTTCATTTCATTTTCTGCCCGTTAGGCATGGCTCTTTGAGGGGGAACCTCAGGGAGTCAGGATTTCTCATTCAGCTGCTTAGCACATAGCAGAGAGAGCGCTGGCCTCAGCTGCCTTCTCCCTTTAGATAAACAGCTTCAAAGGAATCCCAGAATAACAATGAAGGAGATTAAGAATTGACGAGGTGACAATCCACAGCTGGACCTAAGCAAGCATGCAAGCGAGCTAGCAAACAAATGCTATTGGGGAGGAAATTGGCTCCTTGCTTTTCTTTAAGTAACAACAACAACAACAACAACGCAGACTTGTGGCAGATTTGAGCTTGGCCAAGCCATTTATTTATTGTTATTTTTTTCGGCATCTGATTTGACCTTTAAAAGAGACAAAATGCTAATTGTGGCAATAGAAGTTGATAGGTTTTCCTCTGGACTTGGGAATGCCCCAAACCTTGGACTATTCTTTTCATAGAGGGCCCAACTAGGGAAGCCCATCCAGCCACACAGATGTCAACGTGTTTTAGTACTTTTTACTGTTAATTATAAGTAAATGATCCCAGGATTCTTTGAGGGCGTTATGCTTTAAAAGTTCTTAAATATATAGTGTGTATGCAGCCATAGTTAGCCCTCCATCCTCCCATCAAGTGTTAACTTCATAGCTGATAAAGAGTATCGGCTCAGGGAGAGCTTACTCTCTTGGGGCAAGATTAGAGGCAGGAAGGGGTGCAGCCAGGATGGGATCTGATTCTCCAGCATTATCCTGTTTACATTAGCCCATCTTTGTGTATGCTGCAACAAGGTAGCTCACAACCTGCAGCAAGCTAAATTCTTCAATTTGTTTAAATTAGGGATTCCTCCCCCACCTTCCACTTTGACTTTTGAGAGTTATTCTCCGTTTTCAAGACATTAGATGCGGGCATTCAGGAAATGAAATCTATGATCTGATGCTTGCAGAATGCACACTGCCCTAAATTTATCCTTGGAGGCAGGACATGCAATATCTTATTGTACCAACTTGATTTTCTGTTCAAAAGCAGATAGCATATTTCCCCCATATCTCTTGGGTTTTCAGTAGAGTTAAGCACGCGGCACTCTCTGTTAGATTGCAGCTTTGGATTGTAAGATCCTGAGGGCAGACACCTTGTTTTGCTTCTGCTACACTGTGAAACGATGTGCATACTGATGACACTAGATAAAAGTCTGAATCATCCACATATTAACATCCCGTGGCTTTTAAAATGTGTTTGTGGGTTACAATGGCTTTGTTTTGGTTTTGTTTTATTACGCATTTTGTGTTTTCGTTTTCCATTTTTATGTTGTGAACCGCCCTGTGATCTTTGGATGAAGGGCAGAATACAAATTTAATTAATAATAATAGTAATATATAAATAACAAACAAGTAGCATGCATGGAATGCAACCTAAATATTCTAGGCCAGGTATAGGCAAACTCGGCCCTCCAGTTGTTTTGGGACTACAACTCCCATCATACCTGACCACTGGTCCTGTTAGCGAAGGATGATGGGAGTCATAGTCCCAAAACAACTGGAGGGCCGAGTTTGCCTATTCCTGTTATAGGCAGGTCTGGTCCAAGGCATGTTGGCACCTGAGGTGAACCCCAAAATGGTGTGCGTCTCCCCTCTTCCCCCACCCACCGCCCCACCGCCAGGGAACAAGGGGAGGGAAGATCTAAATTAGGAATAAGGGAGAGATAAAGTTCTACACCGAGAACAAGGGGGGGGGGAGTAGACTAGCAGTGCCTCCTATTCCCCAAGAGAAAAGAGGAGGCATGGGGAGATGCCGGATCCAGCTTCCATGCAGCAGGCCACAGCTTTTGCTGCCACTGTGGCAGTGGTGGCTGCAGTGAGTGATGCATTCCTTGGAGGCTGGATCTGTTGTATCTCCATATGTAGATCCTGTTGCCTGAGGCGTGGTTCTAGGGAACAGTTCTCTTAACATTGTAACCATGTGAAGCTTTCACATATGGTTCAGATCCTTGGACCCTTTAGCCCAGAATAAGCTGTACTGGCAGAACCCATAGGAGTATTATTGCTGTTGTTTAGCCATTTAGTCATGTCTGACTCTTCGTGACCCCATGGACCAGAGCACGCCAGGCACTCCTGTCTTCCACTGCCTCCCGGAGTTTGGTCAAACTCATGTTAGTAGCTTTGAGAGCACTGTCCAACCATCTCGTCCTCTGTCGTCCCCTTCTCCTTGTGACCTCCATCTTTCCCAACATCAGGGTCTTTTCCAGGGAGTCTTCTCTTCTCATGAGGTGGCCAAAGTATTGGAGTATAGCTCAATGTTGCCTACACTGACTAGCAACAGTTCTCTGGGGTTTGGAATATTCTCAGTAGCCCCATGCCAGGGATTGAACCTGGGATCTTTTGCATGCAAGGCAGATGCTGTTCCACTGAGCGAAGGCCCTTCTGTATGTTATCACCTGCTCCTTGAGATACTCGAAAGAAAAATGCTGATAACTAAAGATGCTATTTAAGAAAAGGAGGTCATCGTGACGGTTAGTGTCGTGACACAGTGAAACTGCCCTCTCAGTCTCCTTAAATTATGTATGTTCTGTTTGCTAATGTTCTTCTGCATGATTTCTGAATAATTTACCTAGCAAAAAAGGCATATTTGGAATAGTTCAAAACAGCACCAGCAACAACCTATGTCTCAGGCATTAGCATGAATGGTATACCAGATAAACTGATGAAACCTTTCAGTAAGCAGGGGGGGAATGGGGACCCACAGGAATATGTCTCAATGTTTTCTCCATCAACTTGCAAACTCTCCTCTAGGGTGCCACCTTGTGTTGAAATCTCAGACTATCCCCCCCCCTTCCCATTAATGTCAAAGAAGCAGGAAGGTTGGCAATGAAGCTCATAGGAACTTAGTTCAAAAGAAGATCTCTATCACGTCTCCTCTTAATCTTTGCTTTTCCAAGCTAAACATCCCCTGCTCCTTTGACCATTGTGCATAGGAATTGGCTTCCAGGACCCTGTACCATCTCGATCACCTTCCTCTGATCACAATCCAGTTTCTTGAAATATGGTGCTAGTTACCCACAAGTAAGCTGCCTTGAACTCATTTAGGCTTACTTGTAGGGAAACATTTATAGGGGAAATGTGTAAAATGGGGGGGGGAGTTCTAAAGAATAAGCATACTATATTATTAAATGATGCACTCTCATAATTGACATCCCCCTCTCACAGAGAAGAGTGTGGTTGTCATTTTCAAAGTATTTTAAAATAGTTTTATTTAAAATAATTGGTTTTATTTTTTTAAATAAATCTTCAGAATAATCAGCAACTCCTTTTGAGTTGATCTTTTTAAAAAATGGAATCATCTGACCCTTTAATTGAATAATATTAGTAATGAACGAAATGTGTCAAGATATGCATTGTAGAGGAGAGCCAATGTAGTTTGACAGCCGTGTATTTGAACTATAAACTTGCATAGGAATTGCCTCCTCAGCAAGTCACTCTCTTTTAGCTTCTGCCTTTGGCTTTAGGACCGTGACACAGATGTTACAAGTTCAATCCCTGACATCTCCAGGTAAGACAGTGAGAAATCCCTGTCAGAAACCCAGGAAACCCACTGCCAGTCTGTGTAGAGTGACAATACTGAGGTAAAAAGATGGACCTGTGGTCTGACTTGGTATAAGGTAACTTCCAATGTTCCCTTTGGAATCTGTGATATGGACAGATGAATACTAACCTACATTACAGGGCTGTTTTGTGTCTTATTAAGATCACTGGTTTGAAGTCCTTCATATGCTCTATCATCTATCTATCATCTATCTCTATCTACCATCTATCTCTATCTACCATCTATCTATCTTTCTATTCTTAACAAGCCCTTGAGAATCTCAACAGGTTATAGCTGGCAGAACTACACATCAGCTTAATTGCAAAATGCTGACCTTTCTGCAACGACATTTCATTGTTGCCCATTGTGAATGATAGACCATTTAGCAGCTGGTGATCACTGTTTTACATTGCTGGCACAAGCTAGATGTTCTACTGCTTTACCGCTGCCACAGAAGCTCCTGTCTGAATTGCCCTTAAATAAAAAATGAATGGGTCTGGATCAGCACAACTCTCCTGCAATCCCAATTGCTCTGTGGCCACTAATGCAAGAAAAGTTGAAGGAAGGTCACAGTGGAGTTTTAAACTTGCTTTTATCTGTGATAAAAGCACCGTGCTACAAGTTACAGTAGACACGCTTTTAAAAGTGGCTACTTTTATTATGAAGGAATAATACCCCTGAAGCCCCAATCCAGAATATGTTTTAAATCTGGATCAGGACTCCACACTTGTTTCCTATCAATCCTCCCCCCTGCCTCACATTTGCCCTTAGAAGTTATTTATTTATTTATTTATTTATTTATTTATTTATTTATTTATTTCCAGGGCAAATAGCACCAAGTGGAGGGAGATGGGGGTTGGTTTGTTTTTTTGCCAGGAAACAGGTCTGATTCCCTGATCCAGATCAGGCATATGAACTTGACTTGAGGTCCCAACTACTTAAAAATTGCTGCCAGCAAAATGCCATCCTTTGCAATTCAGTCTAATTATTGAAATGCTCAACCTCTAGTGCATGGGTAGGGAAACATAAGACCCGGGGGCCGGATCTGGCCCAATCGCCTTCTCAGTCTGGCCCGCGGACGGTCCGGGAATCAGCGTGTTTTTACATGAGAAGAATGTGTCCTTTTATTTATAATTCATCTCGGGGTTATTTGTGGGGCCTGCCTGGTGTTTTTACATGAGTAGAATGTGTGTTTTTGTTTAAAATAATGCACCTCTGGGTTATTTGTGGGGCATAGGAATTCGTTCATATATATTTTTTTTCCAAAATATAGTCCGGCCCCCCACAAGGTCTGAGGGACAGTGGACCGGTCCCCTGCTGGAAAAGTTTGCTGACCCCTGCTCTAGTGGGAATTTTTCCTTCCTCACTGGACCTCTGCTCTCCCCCCCCCCGCCAATTTTCCCAAATTGTTTCTGTTTCTATTGTGGGAAAACACACTATTCAGCGTATTTGAAATCCAGTGTCTAGAAAGTGTAGTCATTTCAGTCTATGTCTTCTTCCTCAGTCTCCCTCAGAAGGTGGTGGACTCTCTTACATTTGAGGATTTTAAGTGGAGGTTGGATGGACACCTGCCATGGATGCTTTTGTTGAGATTCTTGCATTGTAGGGGACTGGGCTAGATGACCCTCACGGCCCCTTCCAACTTTTATCATTCTTCACTTCTGGCTGGCTTGTGCAAACTTTGCACAGCCTGTCTTGGGATGAGATGCAGGATGGCACCGCAAAGCACGGGAAGGCGAGGGTGCGGGGCAGAGAAGAGCACTGAGGGCTGAGAGACAAGGCTTCTCTTCTGCCCAGCTTTTATTCCTCGCATTTCAGAGAAAGAATCTCACTTTTGCAAAGTTGCATCTAGGCAGCAATTTTCTCTTCTGCTGGGAGAGTTTCCCCCCTCCTCCCCCCTCCGATGCTTTGAAGGCAAAAGGGAAAGGCAAATCCAATGTCAAAACATTTTATCTGAATTTGTAGCCTCCAGCTCTTATGCACTTGGGCTGTTTTATGGCGCTTCTGGCATAATGATGGGGATGCACTATCAGGATCTGGAAGATTCAAATGTAATTTTCATGCTGTAGTGCAGTGGTGGAAAACTTCAGGGTCGAGGGCCAAATGCAGCTCTCTGGGGCTCCCTGTATGACCCCCAGAAACCTCCCCAGACCACAACCCTCAGTGGCTGCCCTGCTTTGCACTCCAAATATTTTGGCCTGGCTGGAATGTGTCCTTGAACCCTGATAATAACTTGCTTGCTTGGATGGGGGATAGAGAATGGTGTTTTGAGTGTGTGTAGAAACTAGATTCTCAAGCACTTTTTCGAAACTGTGGTGTCATGTTGAGACAGGGTTGGACTAGGACCTGGGAGACCAGGGTTCAGATTGCCTCTCAGCCATGACCTTGGGCCAGTCCCTCCCTGCCCCTCAACCTTGTCTACCTCTCAGGGTTGCTGCAACATGGAGAAAGGGTATGCCACCTCCCAGCTTATTGCAGGAAGAGTGGGATATAAATGTAATAAATAAATACAACAAACTACTTCCCCCTCACCCAAAGACAATGAAGCTGAACTTTCATCATTAAGAAAATGAGTAGTGCCATATATATAAAACATTTCTACACAAAAAAAGAAAAAATAAATGCAATGAAATTTGAAGAAACCTCTTAGTTCTATAGCACAGAGGGCAAACTAAGCTGAGGGGGACAATCCTACTCTTCTTAACTTTGGGCGGTAACTTGAATATAGTTTCCTCTATTAGTCTCATGAAGAAAATGTCCTCATAGCTAAGGAACAGAAAGGGGATTGCCTTCAAGGCTGATACCCACTGCAAAAACTTTCTTAAGCAGAACTCAGGAAACTGTTAATGCTTCCTTTTTCTTTCTTAATGACAGTCGCTATGAGATTACCGTTCCTTTCGCTACACTATTTTTAGATCAATAGTATACTTTGGAGTGCCAGTTATGTCCTAGCCTTATTAGTGTCCTTGTAATCATTCCTCGTCTGAGCTTCATAAAAGCTTTGAGAAATTAACAGGATAAATTGGATCACTTCCTCCGATAGGATTGGAACTTTGTGTGTCTGTGTTTAATGGAAAGAGAATCAGAAGGCTATAAATTAGCACAAACAGCATGCCTTTGTGGCCAGGATATCTTGCCCTCCTGCTGTCCAGCATATCATTGAACGAATGTCACATCACTGCCAATGTTTCACATGCGAAAACAGAGACACGCTTGGAGCACCTGTTCATAACAAGGATCATTGCCTTGTTATGAAACTCACCCCCTTTCAGAAATACAGATTGTTGAAGGCTTAGCCTCCTGTATGCTGCATTTGTTTGCTGTGCAATCGCCTGCCCTGCACGGATTGAAAAAGCAAAGCCAGTGTGTGCTATTTTGATTCAAGGTAAATTAGAAAAACCAGCAATTCAAAACAGAACTCAGAAACTTCAGTGTGTGCAATGTAAGAGCCATAATTTGCATATTGTGACCAGGTATTTAACCATTCATCCAGACTAACTCAGCTACCCATCACAATGGAATTCCGTATAAGCGAGTGGTCACTCTGTATGGTTTCCATGAGACCAGTGGAGGACAGGAATTCTGTCTTAGTTCTGCCCTTTTCTGCCAATCCACTTGGTAGGAAACTCCTGCCCCATTAGCCTGTTACCATGCTAGTTTTTAAAAAATGGCAGACTAGTAATTTCTGTGGGCTTATTTATGAGGCTTCTTTAGTGTTCATGTGGATCAGGGGAACCAATGTGGTGCTCCCCAGATGTTGGGGTGCTCCCATCATGCCTGCCCATGGACTGTGATGGCTGAGACTTGTAGACCACCAACAGCAGGAGGCTGCCATGTTGGCTACTTTGAATGTACATGTATTAACATTGATGGACACTAGGGATAAGACTAGCTGTGGCCTACCAAGAGGCTGATGTTCTAGAGATGTTGGAGAGGGAGCTGAAGTCTGAAGAATGGGACAGCTCTAATGAAAAAATTGAGAAGGCGATTTCCTCAGGTCCCAGAAAGAATGGACACTTGAACAGTTCGATTATGACTCAGGGGTGTCCAAACTTTTTTCAAAGAGGGCCAGATTTGATGAAGTGAACGTGTGTGAAGGCCAACCAGAGTTGTTGACCTTTTTTTAGGATTGAAGTTGAGCTTTCTTTAAGATTGAGCTTTTTTAAAGGATTTTACCCAGGATATAAACTGCCACAGGGGCCAGATTAAACCAACCAGCGGGCTGGATTAGGCCCCCGAAATGGACTTTGGACATGCCTGGATTATGTATATTCAATACTTTCTTGCACAATCTAAGTACTTTCCTCTCTCCATCCCACCTTACAGTATTATGTGGCCAGTGGGGTAATTAACAAAAGAAACTGATGATTGAGTTGTTTACTGGGCTCCATTGTACTGAATGTGCCTCTCTTTCAAACCCACTGTGTTTCTGGCCACAATTCAAAGTACCGGTTTTGACTTGTGGCCTCCCAGATATTGTTGAACTCCAACTTCTATCACCCCCAGCCCCCAAATGCCTGAGACCAAGCATACCTGGAATATTTCCTCCTTCCCAAACAAGCCTTCCCAATTACTGAGGTCATCACTGAGCTAAAGTGGATAAGTATCAGGGAGAAGACCTTCTTTGCAGTGGCACCCCAGTCATGGGACACTATTGAAAGACAGTTGTTTTGTGTCTGCTCCTCTATCTTTTAGGCACCAAGTTAAAACAAAGTTATCCTTTTGAGCTTTTGGGAAGTAATAGTTAGACTTTTCCCCTCGCTGCCTGATTATTGCTGCTGGTTTTGTTACTGTCATGTGGCACGTGGGTGTTTAGATTAATTGCCCAACACAATGTAGCTTTTATCTGGCGTTGTATTTTGGATTGCATTGCATGTTCGTGATGAATGACTGAGACTGTGAGAAAACCACCTAGAAGCATTCGCAGTGCAATGTAGTATAGAAAAAACAAAGTAGCTGGCCTCATTTACTGTGTTTGCGGGAACAGAAAAGTTTCACATTGACCTGTTTGGGTTCAGATCATCCATTGCATTCCTGAAATGGAGCTGATTGTACTTGTGAGCTGCCCATGTGTTCATAAAATGGTATACACAAAAAATGATTTATACCTAACATTAAAAATACATATCAAATTGGTACATATTACTTGGGAGAGAGCACTTTAGCCTCATAGATCTAAACCAGCCACCCCCAACCTGGTGTTTTGGGCAGCAATCCCTTCATCCCTGACTACTAGGCATGCTGGCTGGGGCTTATGGGAGTTGTAGTCTAGTGGGTGGCACTGTGGTCTAAGCCACAGAGCATAGGGCTTGCCAATCAGAAGGTCAGCGGTTTGAATCCCTGCTACGGGGTGAGCTCCCGTTGCTTGGTCCCTGCTCCTGCCAACCTAACAGTTCAAAAGCACGTCAAAGTGCAAGTAGATAAATAGGTACCGCTCCGGCAAGAAGGTAAACGGCGTTTCCATGCACTGCTCTGGTTCGCCAGAAGCAGCTTAGTCATGCTGGCCACATGACCTGGAAGCTGTATGCCGGCTCCCTTGGCCAATAAAGCGAGATGAGCGCCGCAACCCCAGAGTCGGTCACGACTGGACCTAATGGTCAGGGGTCCCTTTACTTTAGTCTAGAAATACCTGGAGTGTACATCCAAGCAATACTATAAGAATATCAATAAATAAACAGCTCAGGGTCACGTAAAACAAGATTTACAGGAATATTTTCAGACAAAAGCAGCCTGAAATAAATAAGTTTTGAGGGCCCCATTTTAAAAGCTGACCTTCAGTGGCCTAGCAGAAATGTTGCAGGAAAAGCATTCCATAACAATGAGGCCATTATCAAGAAGGCCCTGGCCGATCTTACTGCTGGCATTGGGGGAATTCAGGGTGATTGCAAAGAATAACTCCCCCTTGCAATCTCCCTGCATTTGCATGGTTTGCCTCTTTTAGCTCCTACATATTGACGTTGAGACCAGGGACAGAGAACCCAAATGGATCCCAGAGTGTGTTTAAAATAATAAATTATCCACTGCCTCCATCAGTGCAACACCAGTGGGCCATTTCCAACCTGCCAAATGCCACTCTTTAACCTGCCTATATATGAAACTGCTGTGTACTAAATCAGCCCATCTAGCCCAGGTCTATTTACATTGAATGTCTAGGGTCTAATGCAGTATGTTAGCTGTCACCAGCTGCTACCTGACCTTTTAACTGGAAATGCCTGGGATCAACTCTGGTATCTTGTGTTCAAAGCAGATGCAAATTTGGGCTCCTGCATCTTGAATCCAGTATGGCCACTTACACACCACCCAAAAACGAATTACCAAAAAACAGAATATTTGCATATTTATAGATGCAAATCTGGAATTAATTGCTAGAATATAAAGAGATGCAATCTTACGCTACAACCAGGTAACCTGTCTGCCTGCTCAGTCTCCTTCCCAGCCTGCGCCCCTGCTCAGCCTACTGTTAACTGTGGATGGACAGCCCTTCAATAAAGGGCTTCTCCCCAAACGAGGATCATCCTCTTTAAAGCCAGACACATGTCCACTTTGTGAGTTGTGTAAAAGAGATTTTTAGCAGGTGTAGCTTTCCTTAGCTGCATCTCCCTTAGCTATGGCCTTTCCCTTAAATGTTGGGCTAGTCCTACCACCATTCTGTCTCCCAGGGTTGTTAGCCATCCATGTTTAGGGGACAATCCCTCAAGGCCGGGGCAGGCCCACCCATGAGACAAGGCAGGGAGACCACCTCAGGCAGCAGGATTCACAGGGTCGGCAGATCTGTCCATCAAGGAGCACATTGCCTGCTGCTGCTACTGCTGCTGCAATGGCACTCATTGGAAGCCAGGTCTGCTGCCTCCTTAGCATCCCCTGTCATAGTTTTGCTCCATAATGATCTAGAGCAGTGACGGAGGAAGGGGGTGCAGGGGCTGTGGGTCGACCTGGGTGTCATCACTGAGGGGGGTGACAAAATGACAAAACTATGAGTTTTTATGAATACTAATAATAGTAATTTGGGCTCACAGAATTTTTTAGTTCAGTCAACAAACGTAACAAAACATGGCTGGTACTGGGCGCCACACTGTGGGGCCTGGCACATACCATGGGGCCTGCAGTGTGCCCGAGCCATGCGTCTCTCTTGGGAGTGATGTGGTGGCTTGGGTGCCTGCAGGCTCTGCGCTGCCTAAAATGGCAGCATGGACTTGTGTCTGCCCTCCGCCTCTCCCTCTGCCACCCTACAGCTGAAGGGGAGGAGGCAGAGAGGTTCCACGCAGTGCGCCCAGCACCCATGGGTGGCTCGCCCCACTCCTGGCCACTGGCCACTGGCCACTGGCCACGCAGCACCCGGCACTCGAGTGGCTAGCTACGCCGCTGACACTTAGCACTTAAACATACTTAGTTCCCACACAGGAACTAAGTAGAGAGAACCAACAAGGAAAGAGAGACAGTAAGGGCTCCTTCTGCCCTGTTCTTATAGTCCAGAGCATGACCTTGAGAGAGAAAGATAACAAGACCAGTTTGAACAAGCTTAACTTAGCTTTTCTGAAGGAATAACCCAAACATCAGGAACCTTCAGTTTGTTTCCAGGCAGAATGGAAACTTACTTGTCAGCTAGAAACTTCCAGCTTGCACCAGCTTGTATCACACAGAGAAGTTTCCAGAAACTTCTTAAACTGAATAGGAAAGATTTCTACACATTAAACCAATATTTTCTGTACCACCTCCATGCCGCCTCTACAGCGGTATCTTGGGGATCAAGAGGCACTGCTTGTCTCCCCCCCCCCCCCCGTTCCCAATGTAGATCTTCACTCACCCTTTCTTCCCTGGTGGAAGCACCGTTTTGTCGGTGGGCTATCGCTCCCATCATTCCTTCGCATGGAGCATGACATTGCAGCTTGCCTCAGGTGCCAAAATATCTTGGCCCAGCCCTGCCCAAGGTGATAATTTCAGAACTGGACCCACTGAAGCACATGGGCCAAATGCAGAGTAACTGATTGTATGCCCGAGGCTCCTAAATAAAGTGTGCGCACGGAGCACTGCTGGAGGTAATAAACACACTTCTTCTTCTGTTACTAGAGTGCCATGCTACAGTGAATTGGATGGTGTTCAGCTTCATCTGCTGCCTAATTCAATGTAGCACGGCAGATGAGATAAATCAAATGACTGATGCCGTATAGGACTTGAAAGATGATGGCTTTTCTAAAGCAATCTCTGTGAAAATATTTCAGTGTTGTAGTCATCGTGCAGTCATTGAGGTAAAGAGAGACAGAGAGGAGGGGGAAAGTTCCTGCAAACAAAATGGCTTAGATGCTCTCAAAATGCAAGGGGAATCTGTTGGTGCGGACATCTGTGCAGCCAGGGATGCAGTTTTTAAAATTTATTTTTCTTAGAGCAAATCCCTTCTATAGTTTTATATTTATTTCTTCCAACACTTGGCACACATTCTTGTTTGGTTTTCATTTCTGCCGAGAGTGACCCCCAGATCAGAGTTAGATGGATTTGTCAGTTATCCTGACGGCAGCCAAAGGCATAAATGCATTGGCAGGATAAGCCATGGAGTGTTTTCCGTCTCCAGAGCATAAAGAGTTTTACAAGTAGCTGAGAAGTTGAACAGGAAACTTGGAAGTGCCTCTACTTTAATCAAGGTTCTGCCAATGAAGGAAACCAGCAGAAATAATTATCTATATTGCCAGGAAGGCTCAGAAAATGCAGCCTGTGGTGAAATGGGATTCCGAATGCACAGGCATTACTTTTTATGGAATGGCACGGAAAGTGAAACTAGAATGGAGCACTGAAGCACAAGTTCTTTGTTAGGGCAGATCCACCCCACACATAAGCACATTCAACACACATTTAAAGCACATGCCTTCTCGCAAAGCATCCTGAGAACTGTAGTTTTTCAAGCATGCTGGGAATTGTAGCTATGATGTGACTCTGCTCTTAGTGATTTTCTTAGGGTTGGTGCATAGATGCTTTTGGACAAAAAAGTGTCAGTTACAGTTAACCTACTGCAGTCTCTGGCATTCATTAAACACTGTTTCCTTACTATGGGCATCAGCTAGGAGCTACCATTTCCCAAGGATCAGAGGCCCAGGTCACTGCTGCAATGACGTTTATTCTATGGTTCTGTGCTCATTGGTGGGAGAATGTGGAAGGAAAGTTGTTCGCCTCTGTGTGGAGTGAGAGCCCATGATAATAGTGGTCATAAGGCCCCTCTAGGTGAGAGTCAGTCTGGCAGTGTCTGCAGTATTCCAGGTGAGAGAGGCAGAGTTTTTACCTTGGATCTGAATTATTGGAAATAGCAGCGTCGGGGGCCTATGGATGTTTTGTAGAACTACATTTTATTTTTGTGTTAGGCTTTAGTCTCTCTCCTGTTTAGTTTTGAGCTGTTAAATTAGTTTGAGTTATTTGCATTGCTTCATACAAACCTGTATGGATTGATGGGGTTGTATTTCTGTATTTGATATTACTGTTCTTTATAATTGTCAATTGTTTGTCGTATATATTTCTTGAATTGTTACACCTAATGGTTCACCTGACATGTTGTGAGCTTCTTGGGGCAGAATTCTGTAGGAAAGTGCCATACAAATGAACACGATGATTGTGGTGATAATGATAATTCTTTTTTTCAAAGACTACAGAGACAAACTGTTGTTGTTGTTGTTGTTTCATAGCCTGCCTTTTAACGCAACAAGGACATATAACTGTATGTACTCCATGAAGCCCTTGCAGTATACAAGCCTTCATAAGGCTGGGCATTTCCCTAAATTTTCATGAATGCAACTCATGCAGATTCTCTCTCTCTTTTTCCACCCCGATCTTAGCCTACCGTGTGTGAACGGGAGCTGTGTGTATTTGCTTTCCAAACTCTCGGTGTGATGAATGAAGCAGCAGATGAAATCGCAACAGGGGCTCAGGTAAAGTGAAACAAATACACGATCATGAATGATGTTTGCATTGCCAGCTCAATTATTATTAAGCATCTTCCCATCTTCCCATGTCATTTTGCTACATTTTATTCCCCCCCTGTTGCATCCAAAGCACTGAGGACTAATGGTGCTATGATTTTACTGAGCATCTGGTATTTTCAGAAGTGCTCGAATTTCACCCTACAGCAAATGAAAACTTGAGTTAAAAGTTCAAGCTTTCATTTTATTCTTTTGAAACTCTGCCTGCACTTGGAGTATAAGAAATCTCACACTAAACGCAGTGTTATTTAGAGCTGAGCCAAAATATCACAGATGACGTTTTTCAGAGAAAACGGCTGAGACTTTTCTTTTTCTCAACCCTTCTAGGAAAATATCACTTTATCCAAAACCCTCCAGGGAATGAAGAGTATCTTCCAAGCTGGTTCTCCTAACCCCCAACGCCCACCCCAATTTATCTTCACAACAGCACTAAGAGAGAGGTTAGACAGAGAAGTTACCCAATTAACTTCATGGCTGAGTAGAGAGATGAAGGAATTTCGATTCCAAAGTCTTCACAGTGACATGTCTAATTTTGCACAAATTTTTGTGGAATGGGAACTATTGCCTATAGGCTCCCCTTGGAGCACTCTGGGTACAGCAGGGGTTGTCAGCCTTTTGGGAACTGGGGGCTCCACACATACAGCCCAACCTGTGCCCACAGACTCTGTGTTAGAGTGAAAGAAGCCCAGACTATTGGTTGCTGGATAGCTCAGTCAGTAGAGCATGAGACTCTTAATATCAGGGTTGTGGGTTCAAGCCCCATGTTGGGCAAAAGTTTCCTGCATTACAGGACTAGATGGACTAGATGAGCCTTGTGGTCCCTTCCTACTCTGCAGTTCTGTGATTTTATGGTGGTGTAGTATCAAAGACCAAGAATTCCTGCCTGAGTGATAGCCCTTTCCTAGAAGATGGGAAGCCTACAGTATTACTCTTTTCCAAATTCCCAAGTCTAATCAAAGCCATCGCTTCTGACTCTATAAAGAAGGCGCATTGCCAAGACAATTAATAGCAGGGGTAGTTTTCCTTATTTTAGCCTTTTATTATATATTTTTAAAAATATTGTATGTTAATAAAACAGGATAGAACTTTGGATATTCAGAATATATTAAAAAATAAATTTAAGGAACCACAGAAAGAGGGGGAAGGAAGTCAAGTTTTGAAATGTTAAAATGATTGTAAAATTAGTGAAATGTATAACCCTTGTGGAAGACAGAAGTGCCTGGCGTGCTCTGGTCCATGGGGTCACAAAGAGTGGGACACGACTAAACGACTAAACAACAACAACAATAACCCTGAAAAGCATAAATAATTTTAAAAACACAACAAAACAAAACAGGACAGCACAAAAGGTCAAAAGTAAGAATGGAACAAAAATTTCATTCATTCATTGATTATTTCCCTTCTCCCAGCATCTTAATACTAAAGCAGGTACACAAGCAGATAAACAGAGCCCTGGCACAGATGAGTCTTGCTTCCCCAATCTCAAATCTTAAACCATTCTCTCTCTCTTCCTGTGCTAAGACCTTGGTTACTTGGTTACTATCTCAGTCTGGAATTCCAGCAGGCTAGCAAGGACAGCTGAGCTGCTAGTTTCCACAGCAGACACCCAGATAAACACAGAGACTTGGTAGTCTCCAAAATGTCTCCCTGAGATTCGCTCTGTTCACTTGTTCATAAATGTGCACCAAGATGTTCTTTTCTCTGGCTCTCTTTGGAGACTTTGATTCTCTGTTAAATGGCTAAAAAAGAGGTGAGCAGTCAACTGGGCCATTGGGTCTGTCACAATAGTGGTCACCACGTTAGATAACAACGTAAGAAGACCCCCACATTGGACCAAAGATCCATCCAGTCTGGCATTGTTCTCGTGGTGGTGAACCAAATGCTCACAAGAAGACTACAAGCAGGAGCTGAGTACAACAGTGCTCTCCCCACTTGTGATTCCCAACAGCTTGTAAACTAGTTTTAGAATTTCAGTGGGTCAAGTCACCTTAAAGTACCATCTGTCTACATTTGCCTGAAGCAGGTATGGGAAATATCTGGTCCTCCAGATGTTGCTGAACTGCAACTCACATCAGCCCCAGTAAGCATGGCCAGTGGTCAGGGATGATGGGAACTGGAATTCATCACCATCTGGAGGGCCAAAGGACAATAGGTACCCAGTGGTTCTTTGACTAAGCTGGTATTTGAATCCATAAGGTAAAGGTAAAGGGACCCCTGACCATTAGGTCCAGTCGTGACCGACTCTGGGGTTGCAACGCTCATCTTGCTTTATTGGCCGAGGGAGCCGGCGTACAGCTTCCGGGTCATGTGGCCAGCATGATAAAGCCGCTTCTGGCGAACCAGAGCAGTGCACGGAAACGCCGTTTACCTTCCCGCCGGAGCGGTTCCTATTTATCTACTTGCACTTTGACGTGCTTTCGAACTGCTAGGTTGGCAGGAGCAGGGACCGAGCAACGGGAGCTCATTGAGGGGATTTGAACCCCCGACCTTCTGATCGGCAAGTCCTAGGCTCTGTGGTTTAACCCACAGTGCCACCTGCGTCCCTCCATATTTATTGGCAATTCATTTATTGAATCCATATTTATTGGCAATTCATGCATTTAGTCTTCCTGCTGGGCAGCACTGGTGTGCTGGTTCACTGGCAACTAGACAGTGGCAATCATTCCAAGTGTGCAAAGGAGGATGGGGAATGCAGCTTTGATCTGCCTCCTCTTCCTGGTGTTTTTCCTTTTTTATTTCACTTATTGGAAGGATCATTATTTTTTTATTTCCCTCCAGAGATCTGAACATAAAGGTTTTAGAACTGGCATGAGTCAGAGTCTGTCTGGGGTTGTGGGTGGAACCAGAGGGAAGTGTTAATCAAAATCCATCTTCTTTTTTAAATGGGTTCAGTGAGTGAACTATTTTAAATCTAAGATAGAAAGAGGGAGGGACTCTGAACAAAATCATTCATTTCTTTCCGTGCCATGTCAGAATAATAATATATGTGCAACTTAGAATTTCAGGATATTTGGCCGGTGATTTTTCTATCTTACAATTAGTTGAAATCAATCTTAATATCACATGGTCAAATCATTTATTTATTTTAAAGTCCTCCTTTCTTTCTTCAGAAATGGTCTCCTTTTAGAGTGCCATTATTTTTGCTAACTAATTTATCCAAGTAAGTTTACAGCTACATTTTGAGGAATCATTCTTTCCATGTGTTATGAAAGATAAGATTCTCAGCTCAGGACTTTATCACTAGCTGAGAGTGATATTTTGGAAGTAAGCAAGTGAATGCCCAGCACAGACAACTGTATAAATGCAGAGGGCTTTGTTCATGTGATCAGGAACTGTGCCACCAACTGTTTTTCTGATCCTGTTGAATGAGACCTCTGTGATGGCACCATCCAGTCACTAAGTGAATGAGTGTATCAGGAAGTATGAACTTGCTGCCCTATGCTTATTGGTTGAGTGAGCGATCTGAATCCCTGAATGGGGTTTCTACCTGAGGAACGTGGTGAGGAGCCAGCTCAGAACTAGCAGCTTTATATAATCGGGTGAAACCCAATTGGCCCCTTATGTCACTGGCCTACTGAGTTGATAGCTGCAGTATTACTTCCTAGCCATCTTCAGTGGTGGCTGTGCATCATGACATAGCCTCCCCTCAGTCACATTATCTACCGTATTTTTTACTCTATAGGACACACTTTTTCCCTTCTAAAAAGTAAGGGAAAATGTGTGCGCGTCTTATGGAGCAAATGCAGGCTGCGCGGCTAAGCCCAAAGCCAGAACAGGGAGACGAAGCGCTGCGCAGCGCTCCTTCTCGCTATTCTAGCTTGGGGATGACTGTGCAAAGCCTCCGCAGGGCAGCGGGGTGAAGGCACCCCGCTGCCCTGCGGAGGCTTCAAAGGGTGTCCCTGAAGCCAGAACAGCAAGAGGCTATCCCAGAAGCCAGATCCCTCTTGCTGTTCTGGCTTCTGGGGTTCAGAATTTTTTCTTCTTGTTTCCTCCCCTCCCCCCAAACTAGGTGCATCTTATCCTCCAGTGCGTCCTATAGAGCAAAAAATACGGTATTTCCCATGCCGCAGCCCTACTATCCTAAAGTGTTTTTGCCTGTCTGGAATGTATCCTTGAACTCTGATAATGCTGCTTGCTTACTTCATTGGAAGAAAGAGAGGGGTGTGTGAGACTGTGTGCAAAGCTAGTCTATTGTATATATTTACATTCTTTGCTCTGCTCCCGTTCCCCTCTGGTCATGCTCACCACTGGAGTATGGCCTCCTGAAGTTGCCCAGTAGAGAATGTATCCCTCAGGCTGAAAAAGGATGAATCAGCCATGGGGAAAAGTGCCAAAGATATTATTTCTCGCAAAAAGAGAGAAAGAGAGACTGTGCATGTTTCCATTTTTATCTCCAGGTTGTAGACTTGTTGGTCTCCATGTGCCGCTCTGCATTGGAATCACCCAGGAAAGTTGTCATTTTTGAGCCATATCCTTCTGTAGTTGATCCTAATGACTCTCAGATGCTGGCCTTTAATCCCAGGGTAAGTACATTCTACATTTTATGGTTTTTGAGTCTAATGTGTTTTGAATGTGAATCCTTCTTCAGAGGCATGATGCAATATTAAGAAAAGGTATAAGGTAAAGGTAAAGGAACCCCTGACCATTGGGTCCAGTCGTGACCGACTCTGGAGTTGCAGCGCTCATCTCACTTTATTGGCCAAGGGAGCCGGCGTACAGCTTCCGGGTCATGTGGCCAGCATGACTTAGCCTCTTCTGGCGAACCAGAGCAGCACATCGAAACGCCATTTACCTTCCCTCCGGAGCGGTACCTATTTATCTACTTGCACTTTGACGTGCTTTCGAACGGATCACAGTGCTTAAAACAGTGCTGTAGAGCAGTTAGAGAGGGCTGGGGAACCTGTGGTCATTCAGATAATGACAGTTTCTGCCATCTCTTTTCCCTCCATAATATTTTATTAAAGCTTTTACATAATACAATAAGAAACTAAGCTAAATAAAAACAGAGAAAGAAAAAGAACGCACAGAGTCCTCTCTCAAAAATAGCTCTTAAACCTTGCTACCTGCAGAAAGTGGTAGACCCTCCTTTCTTCTCCTGGCTTCTCACCCTGGGAGATATTCACTTCCCAGCCAATCACTCAGGATTCCTCCGCCAACCAACCACCGCCCTCATGTGTGTGTAATCTCTGGACCCCAACATTGGCCCAGGGCAGAGGACACCAAAGAAGACAAAACAAAAGATTTATTTAAACAGATATTCTACCAGTCTGATGCACAGCTACTCAACAAGGCAGTTTACAAGCAGTGAAAATCACAACAGAAAATTATAACATCATCAGTGCTATAAAAACCACAAACTAAAAATAGAATAGAAGGAGCAGCTAATTCAATCAGGCAAATCAGTTATCACACAGTTTTCAACTTAAGTTTTCAATTCTGACAATTTAAAAGCCTCCCAAAATAAAGAAGTCTTCTCAAGCAAAGATCGACCCATCCAAACCTCATTTGCAAATAGGCAGATGTTTATTATAGAACATTATCTGTAATGCATGGTATCTACGTACTATTGTACAAAGATTCCTGCTCTTTGTGAGTACACTGTTAGCTTTTTTTTTAATGCTTTGCATTTAATCCATTCATAATCTATTGTGTTTAATCTATTCATTTGTTTCACTGTAGAAGAAGAATTATGACCGAGTCATGAAAGCACTGGATAGTATTACTTCAATAAGAGAAATGACGCAGGTAAGCATAAAACTCATTTTGTTCCTTAACTGTTGGTAAGGTACATCTGTTTATGAGTTTGCAACATTGTTTGCGCAGTTGTTTTACTAGAGCCATACAAGAAAAGCCTATCAAAGTAATAGACTTTGAAAGTCCAGCAAGCTACAACATAAAATCAATGAACCAGAAGGCAGGCGCATAAAGCTCAAATGGAAATGAGCAAGAGTTACACAAAAGTATTTATTTTCAGCGGAGGCTGCTTAGGAGCAGTAGATTGTTCCCACCATCAATGGAATGGAGCAGTGATCAGTGGCTGCTCACTAATTTTTTATGTGTTTATTTGAATGCAATATGACAGCCAAGCCAAAGACTTCTAAAGGGCCAGAGGTGAGGGGAGACATTGGACTGGTTCATAGCTAGCTTAATTCTCATTGATGCCAATGGATGTGCTCTGAGCATGGCTCCTCTCTGGATCCAACTCTATTGATTTTGTGATAATCTGCTGTGATAATGGCTTTACAACTAAAAGTGTGCTTGCTTAAGTAAAAGGGGAGTGGGCTGGGGGTTGTAGTGTGAATCTTCTCAATACTCCATAGAAGCTAGTTTCTGTTATATTCTTTCAAGTTGTGCTGTAAACCTGACAAAGTGAATGCCTTGCCATACACTTCATTAATCCATGAGTCCATAAGAATTGTACGTTAGGAGGGTACACAAGATTGCTCTGGACAGTTCGGTTCAGGTGTGATGCATGATTTATCATTATTTGCACGAGCAGCAGTGAATTCTCAAGGTCACGTGCTCTCTCCTCCCGTCTCCTCCATCCACATAGCTGTGAAGGGAAGACTGAAGGTATCCTCTTCCAGTTTTAAACTAATCAGGACTTCTTGTGAACATCCAAAGTCAAGTGCAGGGGAAGCTCAGAAAGACTCTTGTTATCTCTGAACTTGTGGGAACTCTTATTTGTTACAAAGCTGGGATCATAAACCAGGGTTGGATCCTGACTTCTCCGAGCAAACAAAACTAACCAGAGTTCTCACTAATTTATATGTAAGACAAACACTGGCCAACCTAAACAGGATGTAAAGGCATCTGATCTCCACACAGTCACACTGGAAGGGAGTGAGGAGCAGCACTTGAATTTGAGGCTAAGTGCTGCTGGTATTGTGGTTTATGATTACATCCAAAAAGAGTAAGTGTAGACATAATCTAGTTGCATAGACAACATTTCAGTTAGAATTCTCCTGTAATAATTCTAGTATTTGATTCTTCCCGTGGTTCTCTTTAAACAATTGTGCATTCTTTCCTGAGCATGCTATCTCTACCGCTGTTTTGCAAGGTTCCACTCATGTATTTTTGTGAAGGATTATGAGTCAGTATGAAGCATAAACAAGTGAGCTGACCTTTACAAAACGGAGGTAAAGATAGTTTGTCATATGAGGATATCATTGTGAATGGATCTCTAGGGAGTCTGGTTTGATGTCTGAGTCTTACAAGCATCTGTAATGCTTTGAAAGTGAAGCCACTATTAAGTGCACATGAATTCTGGTTTCGATGATGAGTCTTGGTGAGCTGCAAGTCAACATGTCTTAGAGTACAAGAAGAATGGTTTCCACACCAAAAAAGATAGCTCTGTCTACACTTGGCACTGAATTGCTTCCTCTGCTAGCAAGCTCAGGTGTTGAGTGCCAACAGAAATGCAGCCAAAGCAAGTCCATGGGGGGAACAGAGGCTAACAATGCTTTAATCAGAGAAATGTCAAGACTTGCAGAAGTACAAAACAAAAAAATCCCTTAAGGTGCATGCAGCCCCCTCTGAAAAATACCCAGCCCAATGAGAACTGAGCATGCTCAGCTGCAGCAGACTATTGAGTGAACGTTGGAAAAGGAAACTGGGGAACTAGGGCTGGCTAACTGGAACCCCGAACAGATTCCCATTAGGAGGTAAGGATAATGGCAAGATTTTGTTGGGCGATTCCATTTTTTGTGCATAAGATGCGGCTATTGGTGAAAGTTCCTGCACCTTTTCCGGTGGGGAGAGTTACCAGAATCCACCCAAGCTTCTGTTGTCTAGCTTTCAGAATGTTCCCTTGGCTATCTGTAACACTGTTATTATTTCCTAGGCACCTTATTTAGAAATAAAGAAGCAGATGGACAAACAAGACCCACTTGCTCATCCTCTTCTGCAGTGGTAAAGATCTCACTTAGATGGCATGCTAGGTGTTTGATGACATGATTCGTTCTTAGCAATCCCATTTGTCATTAATGCAGGGCACAATCCATCACCTCCTGTGAGAGAAGATCTTACCATGTTCAATACAGCCCTTGTTGCAGTGCAGTTTGCCTGACTATTTGGTGAAATGGGAAGTCCATGCATACTTATTTATCCTGCACATTCAGCAGCTCCACTTCATTCATTGAATTTTAAGGTTGCTTTTTAAAGATGGATCTGGGCCATAGAATGGGCATATGGCAAGTAGGCGCAGGCTTCCCATTACTCGAAAGGAGTGCAGTTGTTGGGAAAGTTAAAAGCAACCCCATGGGGATGAATCCTGTCATTCATTTGTGAATGTCAATTGAAAACGAGCCCCAGAAAAATGGGTCGACTATCCAAAATCATTTCACACCTGTAAATTCTCACTTGTTACATACACAAGGAGCCCATGAAATTAAATGCATTTGATACATTAAGACGCTGATTTAACGAATGCGTGGTAAAATCCCCATTTCTGCTTGGCAGACTGATACAAATGGCCAAGCTATCTTGGGGTGAGGGAACCAGACTTTGGGGGCTTTCCATCATCTGTGTGGGCTTTAATAAAATGGAATGAAGGTACCTGCCAGTACTTTTATAGGAAAACCAACCTGATAGTTACCTGTCTTGTTTCATATACAGGGACCTTAAGGGCCACCTCTTCCCATACCTGCCTCCCTGTGCCCTAAGCGTTGAGATAGAGGCCCTTCACTATGCCCTGAATAATGTGAAGGCTCAGCTAATGGAAAGAAGAGAAATGGCCCTCTTTGTGTCAGCGCAGAGGAACACTCTGCCCCTCACTTGACAATACCCTCATCTATTAGTGTTATGCTGTTTAGGCAAGCTTTTCCAAAAACAAACATTTCTTTATATATGATTTTAGTTGTTGCTAGTGATACTTTAGTACTACAACAGTGGGATATCTTTTATATATATAATCTATTGTTATTTTCAGGGTTATTTCAAGTAACAGATCACATATTGTGAAGCTACCTGTTAACAGGGTAAGTGTTGTGTTGGATCTTCTATAATATAAAATTAAAACACTTTGCAGGTGGGCATATTTGTGAATCGATTGCATAGAGATGTAATGACAGAAATGGCCTTATCATACAGGGAAATGGCTGTCCTGAACAGGAAGCAAATTGTTATTTTTATTATATATTTTATTACATTTTACTGCCGGGCAGGAGAAGAGGTGCTTGTGGGATTGTCTTCTTCAGGGGCCAAATAAAGTGACCAGTCTTAGATACTAGGCTGGGGGTTGGAGGAGGGAAAGATAATCATAGAATTGTAGAATTGGAAGGGACCACTTGGGTCATCTAGTCCAACTCCCTGCAATGCAGGAATCTTTTGGCCCAATGTGGGACTCAAACCCATGAACTTGAGATTAAGAGTCTCATGCTTGACTGAGTTGCTGCTCCACCTCAGGCAACCAAATGTCTTGGGCAGGCAATGAATGCTGGCTATGAGACAGCTCATTAACATTCAGCAGCCCATCACCCAGTACAATATACATTGAATGCTTCTGAATCCATTGCATCTGGCTATTGGTTTGCATATTCAACAAGCCCTACTGATTTCAAAGGAATGTCCATGTATGTGCAGTCACAGCTGTTCAGACTAACCTCCGGCCTGTTTGCTAGATGTTCATCCTACTGCTGCTATCAGGGAGCTGACCAGGAGAACAGGGCATTTACTTCCAGTAAACTTGCAAACGATTGTGCTGGAATTGGACAACTTCATATGAAAATAACTAACTAAATAAGCAATTAAAAGACAGTCATTAAAATATTTAGAAGTCATAGTCCAAGGACCATTTAGCACCTGTTCAGTTCCAGCCACTGCAAGTCAATTCTTGAAAGATTGGCAAAATTGGAACATCAGGAAATGTCCAAGTGAGTGAGTTCAAGAATTATAGTTTCCTCCCTGCCTGCTCTCATTATAGGCATGAGTTATATTGCAAAATAATGTTAGAACCTTCCAAGAGCCATTAAAATGAATGCATTTGACTGTGTTTACAACTGCGATCCTATACACCCTTACCTAGAAATAAGTCTCAGTGGACTTAACAGAACTCATTTTTTAGGAGATGTGTGTAGAACTGTTCTGATAAGTCCCATTTATTTCAGCAAGACTTAGCCATGCTTCACTTTTTCTGGGCTGCACTCCTGATAAATAAATCTCAAATAGGCAGTCAGTTGACTTCAGAGGATAGAACAAAATGTAATAGATGAAATGTTCACTTAGGCATGTAGGCTCCAATTTATTTTGATGGGTAATAACTGCATTAAAGCCATCTCTGTGCAGCCCACTGTTAATTAAATGTCTCAGAACAAGCCGTGTTAACTTATATCATCTTATGGATTATTGGCTCTGTCTTTCAATATAAAGTATTCCATCCACCATCTGATAGCACTGGGTGATGACATGATAGGTTGGATGTAGAAATGACAATGGATTTTCGAAAGTGGGGAGAAGAGTTTGAAGTACAAACTTCTCCCACCAAAGTTTGGAAATCTGAGCTCCATTGTGAACAGAGCCCAAACTCCCACCAAGCCAGCCAGCCACTGCTGCTACTTTCTACTGTCTCCCTGTGCCAACTTATTCTTCTAAGTGGTGGAGAAAACCAGATGCAATACCATACATACATTGTAGGACTCATCCTTAAAGCCTAAGTTCTAGTAGGTTCATGAGCATCATTTTCTACTGGAATTTGTTGGACAGAGATCTGGAAGACTCACTCCTTCCCTACAGACCCTGGTATTAAGATCAGGAGAAAGGAATCCTCTTGGTACTCACTGCTCTCAGAATTTGGTGTGTGTTGTGCTTTTGAATTGCTGTTACCTGCCCTTGGACTTCAGGGCGAAGAGTGGCTAAGAAATCATCATCACTATCTTTTTTATTTATTAATATTTTTATTGATTTTTTACAAATAATTTCCAAAAATCGTACTTTCTTATCTTATACAATGTTTTTGACTCCCATCAACTGCATCTGAAGATTTCCCAGTCTTTATCACTTAATCTACATTTCATTATTTTCAGTATTCATTTCATACTCCTTCACTAATAATTCTTATCATAGTTTTCTCTGCAATATTTCACATAGTCCTCCTTACAAAACTTCTTGCAATCCTACTAGCATAATCTGTTGATTACAATTGCTTTTCAAATAGGTCACATATTTACTCCAGTCCTCTGAGAATCTCTGATCCCGCAGGTTTTGAATCCTTCCTGTCATCTTATCCAATTCTGCATAGTCAATTCATTAAGTCTGCCATTCTTCTTTCATCGGTAGTTCTTCTTGTTTCCATTTCTGTGCCAAAGAAATCATCATCACTATCACTTCCCTATATCTCCATGCCAAATCCATTAAGTTAAGGGTCATGGGAAATGGCAGGTCTTGTGCAATTCAGCAGGCAACAATGAACACTCCTTGGTGACATTCCTGAGCATGCTCAGGACAATCTAGGCTAGAAGGAAGAGGTCTGCAAGGTGTCTGCTATAATGAGTGAACCTTCCTTCCCCTGGTTCCCCCACTATGTGGCAGTGTAAGGTTGCTTTGAAAGGACTGGGAGAAGTCATTGGCATATGCCCCCCAAAATCCGGTTTTGAAAAAAGCTTTCTCAGAAGAAACCACAACAACTTAGAAAGACCCGGGCTTTTCTTCTGAGATGTTTTGAAGAAAACTCAGAAAAGCATAAGGCAAGTCAGAGAACGTTCACCCATCTTTAGCTGCATGCCTTGTCACAGTATAAACGATGTCACAGAGAATAGGAAAACACAAGAGGTATTTTCCTTTTTTCCTTGTTAGATTTTTAAAAATCTCCAAACACAAGTTTTTTTGATAAGCTGAAAATAAAATGTTAGACGTAGGAGCTATGTGATTGTTATATCTAATGGGGTATTTTTCGGAGATTAGACTGTGGGTTATGGGAGTTAGGCAGGGCGAACCCTGAACAGTTTTCCTGGCTGAACTCCCATCTCTAATTCCCATTGAATCAACTGCTGTTGGCTTTTCTTCAACAAAAAATACAGATATATGGTTCCAAGCCTATTTTTCCTCGGGAATAAATAGCAATCAAGGGCAGGGTGGGCAAGAAAACAGTGCAAAGAAGGAGTTAAGGGCCACAGAGCTAATTGCATATCAGGGATGAGGGATTGCTTTGGTCTTTTAGATCTTGTTTGCAGATCCCTCATTTTAAGCCTAGTTTGACCCATAAAAATATGTTTACACTAGAGAATTCATGAGAATTAGAATATGTCCCTAACCTCCCTTTGCTGGTTTGCTCCTATTCTTTTTCAGCAATTGAAGTTTATGCACACCCCACATCAGTTTCTTCTGCTCAGCAGTCCACCAGCCAAAGAATCCAATTTCAGAGCTGCTAAAAATCTCTATGGAAGTACCTTTGCATTTCAGTGAGTATCCAAAGCTGCAAATTTTAAAAAAAATCACCAGTATGAAATATTCTGAAAGGCATAATTTTCTTCTTCCAGCACATGGTTTTAGAGCAAATGGCTAGTTTTATTATTTATTGTTATTATTATTTTTAATTTGTATACTGCCCTTCATGTGAAGATCACAGGGCTGTTTGCATCATAAAAAATGCAAATTGGGAACACAAAATGCATAATAATAAAAAAACTAAACACATTGTTTTTCATTTTGGTTTCTCTATGACAGTACTAATTTCCTCTCTGTGTGTTTTCCCCCCCTCTGAAAGTGGGTCACACATTGAAAACTGGCACTCTATCCTGAGGAATGGCTTAGTAGTTGCTTCCAATACAAGATTGCAGGTAAAAGTAAAACTGAAAAGGAAAATATATGGGTTGTTTCTTAAAGGCAGCTTTGGGTGCAAGACATTGAAGTTACAAGCTTATAAACAGCATTGTTTATCTGGAAGAAAGTCGCAGTAAACTCAGGGGTCTTTATTTCTGAGTAGACTTGTATAGGATTGAATTGCAACACAAAGTAGATTCCAGACAAACAAAACTGTACTAATTCACATAATGCAGCAGGGGGGAAGCTGAGACCTCCCAGTTGTTTTGGGGCTACAACTCCTACGTTTGGCTCTTCTGGCTGAAGTTGGTGGGTTCTGGCATCTAAAAACTTCAAAGGGGCCACAGGTTTCCCACCCATAATGCATTGCTTGATGTGTAGAATTTGCTGTGGCAGGTGTAGCAATGGCCACCAACTTTGATGGCTTTGAACAGCTTAAGCAATAAGGATAAGGGTCTCAAAGGAACATGGGAAGATGCCATGCATCAAGTCAAACGATTATTCCAGCTAGCTTAACAAGGCCTGCACTGAGTAAAAGAGGCTGTGCAAGATTTCAGACAGGGTTCCCTCCCAGCCCTACCTGGAAATGGCAGGGTTTGAACATGGGACCTTTTGCATTCAAAGCAGATGCTTAACCACTGAGCTACAGGTCCTTTGGGTACAGCTCTCTATAATGTTAGCCATTATAGCTAACAGCAGTTCAAAGACTGTATACCACTGAATACTAAATAAATTGAGAGTTTGAGATGAGACTAAAACAATTCAAATGTTGTATGCTCTTAATCTGCAGCAGGTCTAAGAACTGTACCGATTTAAGAATGAGCTAAAAGGTCCTTGTTTTGTTGCAGCTCCATGGTGCAATGTTTGGAAGTGGAATCTACCTTAGTCCATTGTCAAGCATATCTTTTGGTTACTCAGGTGATGTTTTTAAATCTCTCTATGTGCAGAGGGGAGTGGGATATGGCAGAGTGAATGTATTTTTAAAACAGAGAACCAAATGCCTGCTGAATTAGCCTGTGGCAACTTTCCTCCTCGTTCTATATATGGCTCAAGGCTGTGTTTGTTGGAGAGATTAAAAGATGGAAGTGGAAGGAGAAGCAGGAATGGAAGTCAGATAGTCATATCTCACAGGAAGACTTTGTGGAGGCTGGAAGTTGTTGCAGTTTTCTGGCCCAACAGAGGGAGTTGAATCCAACTAAATTATTGCATGTGTGGAACAACTTTCACAAGCCCAGTGCTATTAACCTTGCTTTCCTTTACCGGCACACACCCCGCACTGCCCCCATATCTGCTCATGCAGATTTGAGGGACCTGCAGGGGGAGGAGATGGCTGCAAAGTTACATTGCACTCATTAAAGTTGTTCTGCATGCACAGCAGTTTAGTTGGATACAGCACAGAGCATATTGTGGGAATGTTCAGGGATGCAGGAGAGGATATATTGTCTGATTATATCCTTATCCAACTTGTGTTAACAAGTTTCCAATATCAGCAGAGTAAAAGATTCCCCTTTATTTTAAGTTTGCAACGGCAGCGTTTGCTCGGGTTCGCTAGAACCTCTATAATAACTATTCTGGTAATTTCCCCTTATTCCCTCATAAAATAGAAGACACGACACAGTCCTTTACAAAAGTATAAAAAGAGTTTACTTACATTCTGTTCACAATCAGATCCCAGAAGGCAGACTTAGGCTTAATGAAGTAACATACATTTAGAATCTATCTTATAAGAAGATAGTCCCTTTGTCCTCTCTTGGCTGGGAGCCAAGAGGGCATCTTTCACTCAGTAGATGGAAGAGCGATGGAAGAGAGGCAAGAGAGGTAAGAGAGAGATGGCTGCCCCTGCCCTGTGCTTTTATCATTACGTGCACAGGTGAGGCCACACCCACCTCTAGTCACATGCGGAGGAAGTCTCTCCCAGCCCAGAGGGAAACAGGAAGTTTACCTGCTGGCTGGACAAACATCCCTCCCCATGTCTAAACATGTACACTCTAGGAATGTTGTAATTGACTGCTCTTGTGTTTCACATCCCACACATATATGATCTGTATTTCACAATGCACACTGGGTTGCAGACATATAGATTCACAGAGGGCCATCCTTGCTAGGATACACACCTGGTACCTTTACAAGGATATGCAACATACTGGCAGCAGCCTACAGTGTGGTCTCCCCGTGGTGAGAGGCAGGAGACAACTAACACTCCCAGCTTACACAGGCAACAATTTCATCATGGCTCCAAGCACCAAATCAGTCCATTAACTGGTCCATGCTTAGAGGTGTGTCAAGCTCCATCTCAGTCACAAGAACAGGCATAGATGTGACAAAGCCACCAGTTCCCCCAGTTGGCTCTCCTCCCATGTACCCTCCAGCCAGTTGGCTGCGAAGAATTGGTTGAATAATGAGCCCTTCGCCTGGTGGAATGCTCTGGCGCATGAGACCAGGACCCCGCAGGATTTAACTTCCTTTCGCAGGGCCTGTCAGACACAGCTATTCCGCATGGCTTTCAATTTCAACTTAGCCTGTTCTTTTATTCCTCTTCCTTTCCTCCCCTTTTTATGAAGATTACCTGCTCTGGGATCCCACAGCTAATTCTCCCCTGGTCTCCTCACTGGCCCAAGTAGGACTAATTTAGTCAGCTAGCCCTGATGATCATCTAATGTTTATTGGATGAATTTCCCCCCTAAATTGATTTTTGAATTCTGAATTTATTGTTATTCACGTTTTATACTGCATGCTGTTTTTTTGTTGCACCAATTAAGTGTTTTAAATTTGTTCTTAGCCGCCCTGAGCCCAGTTTTCTGAACCGGGAAGGGCGGGTTATAAATAAAAAAATATTACTTATTATTATTATTATTTAAAATGTTTCACTTGTCTTCTGCAGTTTGGTTTAATGCCTTCCCCACTCATACTGAACATGCCAGCTGTGACCAAAAAAAGTCATCTGCCAGATTGTCATGTAAACCCCAGGAGCATTTGCAGCAATAGTTTGGTGGAGAGAGGGAATGTATTCCTAGGTGTAGGAGATATCGTTGCGCCCTCCCAGAAAATCACTGCTTACTTCCAAGCAGGTGACTGATTGGTTGATTGGCTAATCCCAAACTGCAAAGTGCAGGGGAGGTGGTAGGGTTTTTTGCTGCAGCGGGAGGGGAGACGGCACCTGCCACCCACATTCCCAATTTTGTCTTTGTTGCTAATTGATTTGGTCTCCACCACAAGAAAAAGCGTACAAATCAAAAGAGAACATCTCATTATCCATATGGTAGTGTATTTGCTTTACAAATATTTATAGTAAAACAATAATCCTTTAAAAAATCCAAGGCAAGCTGAAATGAAATGAAGTATTAGTTATCTACTAGCCATAAACCACTGAAAATCCAAAGCAAAAAATAAAAATAAAAATCATAGGCTACAAGGGATTCCAGTTTGTTCTGTCACTGTTTCCCTCTTGTTTTAATATAATGTGGTTAATTTAGCTACCCGAGCAAATTTGCAGGATTCCCCCCCCCACACACTATTTACTCCTTTATTGTAATCTCCTTTATTGTAATTTTATTCTGTTGTTGGCCAACAAAACTGTTGCCCCCCCCCCCAAAGGCCATACCCATAGCTGTCAACTTTTCCCTTTTCTTGTGAGGAATCCTATTCGGAATAAGGGAATTTCCCTTTAAAAAAGGGAAAAGTTGACAGCTACGGCCATATCTCTGTGCAGGAAACGTAACTTTCTTAGACTCCTTTCTGATAGAATATAGTTTTGAAATCCCTGAAATAAAAACCATGCGGAGCAATCCAAACCCCCAATCTGCCATCTGAGGGGTGGGGGGTGGGGCTTGGCTGTCCCTCCACCCAGCCCTGGCTGGCCCTGCTGGTGGGGGGAGCTGCACTGCTGAAGAGCGCTTCAATGCACCTGCACCAAAGGTGGGCAAGCAGGTGCTACTACTTATGACAACACTGCCGGTGATGGTCAGTGGAAAGCCCTGAAGCAGGAATGAGACAAGGACTGAGCCAGCACAGGATGCAGAGGAGATTGTACCATCTTGCTGGCAGCATAGAAAGTGCTCAATTTACCAGGATTGTCAGCTGCTGGAAAGAAGAATCAGCTGTAACATCCGTGTCTGCATGCACTCTCCATTTATATGAAGTGGAACATCTGACATTTTACGCACCAGTATGTCTGATGTAAATCTAATGTCTTTAGGGATGAACAAGAAGCAGCAGAAGGTGTCAGCGAAGGATGAGCCTGCTTCAGGCAGTAAAAACAGCAATGTGTTACAGGTAAAGAAATATATGAAGCATTTCTAAAAGACATTTTAGTTTTATGTCCTTGCTAGCTCAGGGCAGGTCCTGGACATGAGGCTTATTTAGCCCCCGAGCATTCACGTGCACATGAGATAGTGGTGATGGAGGAATCCATAAGGGCATTGCATTGGCAACTGAGAATTCTACAAGAACTGTTTTCTGTGTCAAATAGTAAGTTGTTGGACTGCCGTTCCTCTGTTGCAGGAATGGGGAACCTGCGACCCTTCAGAAGTTGCTGGACTCCAGCTCCCAGCATCCCCAGCCACCATGGCCAAATGTCAGGCATGATGGGAGATGTAGTCCATCCAGTCAGATGAGTGGTATATTATATTATTATTATTATTAGGACAACAGGTTCCCCATCCCAATATTGTTGCCCTGTGCTCTATGTTGGCACTAACAGACATAACTGATATATGTACAACTCCACAGGAAGGGCTAATGAGAGCTCAAATATCTCATGCTTGATTGGTAATCAAAAAAGATTTACACTGTCACATATACTATTCTAATTTGAACTCTTTCGTTCATCTGTCAGCAAATATATGTCTCTTGTAAGGAAATTTTTCTGCTCTCCTACTGCTAGGAGAAATTTGATCTGTTATTAAACCAAGGATTGAACTGATAGCTATGAGCAATATTACAGAGAATGTTTATAGATTTGCCAGAACAGTAATGATATCAGTACTTCTAGCAAGAATATGTCAACCGGACCTATTAATAACTCCTTCATTGGCCAACATTGGGTTTTTAAAAAAAATAATAATACTGTACCACTGGAACAGAGGAAGCATTCTTAAAACCAAATCAGCCTATGAGTTTAGTTTAGTACAGTCTACATTGACTGGCAGCGGCTGTGTAGGGATCCAGGCATCAGCCATTCCCTGAGGTACCTGGGGGTGCCAATGGGGATTATACCTGGGGCATTCTTCATGAAAAGCAGTTGTTCTGCTACTGAGCTACAGCCCTTCCTCAGATTGCTTTCTTTTTAGAGCACAACGTCATATTTAGTAACTATTTAGTCAGTGATCCGTATTTAGTATAATTTTGTCTTCCAACGCTTGCCTTCCCTTACAGTCGCAGAAAAAAGGACAGCAGTCTCAGTTTTTGCAAAGCCGGAACTTAAAATGTATAGCCTTATGTGAAGGTAAGCAAGAAGAACAATAAAGACAAGACGGTGTCTTCTTCCCGCAGTCAGAATGAAGCGACTACACCTCAAACCTAACTTGGTTGCATAGTGACATCATTTCCTCTTCACAGGAAGCCTGGGAATTGAGAAGGGGTGGTAGGGGTCTCTTAACAGAGAATTCTCTACAGCTGGTTTGAATTCTGCAGGTGCTTTGAATGGATTTATTCCATCTTTTTTGGTTCCATTGTTGTCTTGTGCCTACCCCAAGTTCCTTGGTCTCCAAGGCAACAATGGTTTCTTTTGAAACCATGATTGAAGGCTGTGGTGCAAAAAGTTATCTCAATTGGTCCATCACCCTCATACCTGGCTACCCATGGATTTAAAGGAAGCCAAATCAATGCTTAAGCAGAGGCATATGGATATAGGTTTCCAAGGGATCTTGTTATCCCAAGTCACTGGAGATACCATGCCATAATTGGGGTGGTCATCTATCCCTAAATATAGGAAGACTTTTACTCAGGAAAAGTTTAATGATCTCCCCTCTAATTTCTTAGATGGCAGATATAATAAAATCTCAGAGAACAGGTGCTGCCCCCTGTAATAATGCTGAGGTGGATTATTTTCTTGCATGTCCTTTTCTATTATAACTTTTATCAAGGGGCTAGGAAAGATGTGATATATCCACACAGTCTGTCCCCGATCACTCCTCTGATTCTCTTCTGATCACTTTGCTTCAAGGCTCTGTCTAATAAGTCAATCACAGAGCAAATGGCAAAGTTTTTGAATACTATTAGACCTTCTCATGACTGCCTGACATATGAAGAGACGTGGGTGGCGCTGTGGTCTAAACCACAGATACTAGGGCTTGCCGGTCAGAAGGTCAGCGGTTCGAATCCCCACGACGGGATGAGTTCCTGTTGCTTGGTCCCAGCTCCTGCCAACCTAGCAGTTCGAAAGCATGTCAAAGTGCAAGTAGATAAATAGGTACCACTCCAGTGGGAAGATCATTGGTGTTTCCGTGCGCTGCTCTGGTTTCGGTGTTCCGTTGCACCAGTAGTGGCTTAGTCATGCTGGCCACATGACCCGGAAAAACTGTCTGCAGACAAACGCTGGCTCCCTCGGCCTGAAAGCAAGATGAACATCGCAACCCCAGAGTCATTCGCGATTCGACTTAACTGCCAGGGGTCCTTTACCTTCACCTTTACTTTTACATTTTTATTAATGTCATCATTTGTGCTTCTCAGATGTTTTAAAATGCTTTAATGGTCTGTTGACCGCTAATAAAGAAACTCAGCAGGCATTTTGTCAATATTTTTTCTCTTCTTTATAGTGATAACTTCACCTGATCTGCACAAACATGGGGAGATATGGGTAGTTCCCAACACTGATCATGTGTGCACGAGATTCTTCTTTGTGTAAGTACAGAGGACTTTCAATTGTATGTTTAAAAAAAAAGTTTACTGCTTTGTAACTTTCATAACTTGCTATTCTTTTTCTTTTTAAATAAACAGCTTGCTAAAATAAGAGAGGATGCAACCTGCCTGTTTTCCGAATCAAACAAACTGCTTTGGGCTTCACTTAAACCCTTCGAGCAGACCTAAACCTTTAGTGCTTTTATTTTCTCTTTTTTCTGTTCTTTTAAAAAACATGAATATATTTTTATTCACCTCCAACTTTCCTCCCTCCAGGACAGATCAATCTAATCAAGTTTGCCAAAGTCCAATCTGTGATTTTGGTAGCTGCCATTCTTCAGGGTTATCAGTAAAGTCTTTGATAAAAGGAAGCCATACTTCCAACAAAATCATTTAGACCATTTGTATTATTGGATGTGTGTAATCTCTTTGTTAATTTTTCTCATATATCAATAGACCATAAATTCTGTTTCCAACACAGATGTTCCCATCCTTTCCAATTCTGTACCACTAGTAGGCATTCCGCTACTAAGAGAAAAGTAATTATTTCTTTATTGCAAAGGTTAGATTGCCCTTCTTTAAAAATAGTTAACACATTCTAAACTTGGGGTACATTACACATGTTGACCCATAATATAGCTCATTTCTGCAAATACCCTCTGCCCAAAGGGCTTTATATGTTCACACATCCACCACATGTGAAATGCAGATTGCAGAATCTCCAATAGTTTTACTAATCTAGCTACACCGCAATGGTGTCAAATGCCATCAGTGTAGTAATTTAAAGGTATTTTCTCAGATCCGAGTTGATTCTGATTTTAGTGGTTTTTTACCCCACAAATTATTCCAAGCTACCTCTGCAAACTCTATCCCTAGATCAGATTCGCATTGCTGTTTCACAGAGCTACAGTTTCCTAGGATAGTGGTTTTCAAACTGTTCTGGGGACAAGGGGCTGCTGATACATCTCCTTGCTAAGGGTGCAAGGGACTGGCGAGGGTGGGGGAAGCCTAGGTACAACTCTGCTTCCACCACCGCCCAGCTGACACAAGACGTTTGTCTCAAATTCTTTATTGAGTTGATCATGGCAGACACGGCCAAATGATAGCTTGCCCACCATTTACATAACATCCCCAAATGCATATTAAATGTGCATTCTGTTAGCCTGTGCTGTAGTTCCTCCTTGCTTCTCCACTTCCCAGCCTCACTACAGTGGTACCTTGGTTCTCGAACAGAATCCATCCTGGAAGTCCGTTCGACTTCCGAAAACATTCAGAAACCAAGGTGCGGCTTCTGATTGGCTGCAGGAGCTTCCTGCACTCAATGGGAAGCTGTGGAAGCAGCGTCGGATGTTCAGGTTCCAAAGAACATTTTCAAGCCAGAACACTCACTTCTGGGTTTGCAGCATTCAGGAGCCAAAATGTTCAAGTCACAAGGCATTCGAGATCCAAGGTATGACTGTACTGGGAACTGCCAGAAGCCAGAAACATGCCAGAAACTGCCAGAAACTGCCAGAAACTAGAAACTGCCAGAAGCCAGAAATTCAAACCATAAACAGCAGGAGTAGCCAATGTGGTTCCCTCAAATACTTCTGTACTCGAACTCACCTCATTCCTGGCCATACTGGTTGGGGCTGATGTGAGCAGAAGTCCAACAGCATCTAGAGCATGGGTAGGCAAACTAAGGCCGGGGGCCAGATCCGGCCCAATTGCCTTCCAAATCTGGCCTGCGGGTGGTCCAGGAGTCAGTGTGTTTTTACATGAGTAGAATGTGTCCTTTTATTTAAAATGCATCTCTGGGTCATTTGTGGGGCATAGGAATCTGTTCATATTTCTTTTCAAAATATAGTCCGCCCCCCCACAAGGTCTGAGGGACAATGGACTGGCCCCTGCTGAAAAAGTTTGCTGGCCCCTGATCTAGAGGGCCTCACTCTGGCAACTCCCCTTATTCAGGTGGAGGATCACACTGTTTCTTGTACTGTGGAAAGTTTCGAAATCTTTTTTTTTTTTTAATTAATTTTGTGCACTTTTCTTTCTTTCTTTTTTAGCTATGAAGATGGCCAAGTAGGGGATACAAGTATAAACACTCAAGAGCCAAGCATTCATAAAGAAATACTCCGGGTCATTGGTAATCAAACTGCTACTGGTTAAAAGGACCACTCTTAACTCCTTGATGTGATTTGGAAGCCTTCCTCAGTCTCAAAGCTGGATTTTGAACTGAAGAAGAAATTTTGGGGTGGGCGGGAAAAACAACCCTAATTTATTGTTATTCTGAACAAGTTAACCCTTTGAATACTTTTTCTTACTTAGCATTTCGTATCACACCGGGGAGAGGGGGAAATTAACAAACCTGAAAGGGATCTAAGCAAACAACTGTAGGGACACAGAGTCTGTTGGTACAAGACACTGATAGTCAAACAGACACTTCGGTTGTTCACAATAAACAGAATTTGAAAAGGAGTTTTGTGCTGATATTTTTATATTAAAGACTTGAATTGGATCATTTTAGTACTGTATTACCTGTATTTTAAATTTACAATGACTGGAACAGAAAGTCTTTTTATAAAACAAATAAACAAAAGTGGAAGCCTACGTAGTACAGGATATTTTGCAATAAGTAGAATATTCACATTTTAATACACCATAGAAACTGGTTGCCTGGAATGTAAAAAAAAAAAGTGGGAAAAAGTTAGCTGTAATATAGTCATTCTGCTATATACAAATCATGTACACGACCCACAATGTTACAGGAAAGGGATTTTTCTGTCGTGCTGACATATATGCCAACATGAAAATGATTATTTTGCCAATGATCAGCGTAAGGGTATGTGCTTGGTTCTGCGCACTTTTCATTCCTTTAGGTGCAGCTTTTGGAGAAAAAGTTCCCAGTGGATTCAGCCGAGCATCCTTTTTTCGTTCATGTGAAGATGGTCGACTAAGTCCTTCATGGATTTTAAAGGGTGGAAGAATCATGCAATCATCACAGTGGATCAATATGTAAGGGGCTGCTGAGTACCTGAACTGTCAATGCTGCCCCTGTGAAATCTTCATGTTCCGACAGGTGAAGCCCTGAGTCTTTATTGCTTGGAAAATCCAGCTGCCTTCTTAGGTTTCTTATTGAATTGTGTGGCAGTAGCCCTGTTCTTCAAAGCAGGAATATTCATAAGTGTTTTACAGAAGCCTGTGTGTGTTTCCATTCGTCTGGTACTGGTACTTTTTTCATTTATTTTGTGAAATGGAAATGTACTTTTGAATCTACCATGTTCTTTTAATCCATGCATCCACAGAGAGAGAGAGAGTCACATATATCGGACTTGTGGAGCTGCTTCATGTGCAGTGTGTAGTTTAGGGTGCAGAAGTGAGTTTCATGCTCACAGGTCTTCCTACAGTGTGTGCAGCTTTTTAATGGGAGCTGGGGACCACACAAGTACACTGCTTTCATCCACTGCCTTTTTTGTGTGGCAGGCAGATGATTCAAATGGCTGCTAGCTACATAGGCATTGATTCACGATGACAAACCTATTTGCAATGGAGGAGGATGCATGGGTCCAAGGCTTGCATCTGTCTTCAGTGCATACGTTACCAAAACCAATGGGAAATGCAAGAACTGGAACGTTTTTTGCCAAATTAAAAGTGGAGGTTCTTTCCTCCAATACCGTGAAAACAAGATCACAGCCAGGCATAGGGACCAATCCTACAGTACGCTGAGCATCTACTGTCCATCAGTTTCAGGACTATTATTATGTCTTTTGTTGCTGACAGGAAGGCAGTTGCCACTGCAGATAATAATAATTTTCTTATACAAAATTTCAGCCTGCTGGAAACAAAACACTGAAACGCAAGATTTCCAAAACCAGAATTCAGCAGAAACAGCTAATAGTAAAACTGATGTTCCCTAATAGTTTGAGTACCTAATAAGGGAGACAGGGCATACCTAATGGAATGCATTTCAGCTGATCAACCCAATGATAATTGGCTAGGAGGCTTAGCCTGTGGCATTCCCACATGAAAAATCTTTTAAATTATCATTTTCTATTCTAGGCATAATTTAACGTACCAAATTTGTCATGCAAATTTCCTGGATGCCAAACTAAGCTTTTAGTAAAATGAATGGGTAAAATGGCCTTTGCAAAAGGTAAAATCCTAAGTATTCTGTATGTTATTGTAAACGGGGGTGGGGGGGACGGGACCTCTAGGTGACATCTAATTGTATTTGTCCACTTGTGCAATAGACATCCACCTGCACAATGAGATTTGCCCTTCCTGCGTACTGCAGGATCTGCTGTGGAGGGTTGGGGTAGCCTCCACAGATTTGTGTGTTAGTGTAGTGGCCTTCAGGGAGGAGAAGAGGAACTGGAAGTCTACATGCATTGTGATGGGTTATCACTCTCGGTGAATGTTGACATGTGCCAGTAATTCCAAAGATTTTATGCGACCCATCAAAAATTGCTGACATTTTTAATATATTTGAATTCCAGAAGAACACATTTCCTGCAGGCCTCTAACTAGGAATTGTCAATATACAACAACATTCACTTATTTTTTAACACTTGCAATAGCATATACACAGGCAGACATAGTCTGGAACAATGACATTTTTAGAGTAAATCTAAGACACCATTATTTCCCAGGTTTATGGGCTCAACTGTATTACCCAAATCCTTGCTTCTTGCTCCCAACAAATCCTCCTCTTTCTCATCTGCTTTCTCAATTTCATCATTCATGGTTGGGGAATCTGTGAACCTCTTGATGTTGTTGGACTCCAGTTCCCATCAGCCCCAGCCAGCATGACCAGTGGCCAGGGATGATGGGCGTTATAGTCTAACATCCATCTGGTAGGCCATAGATTCCCCATTCCTGGCATAATTCATCTGACAGAATGCCACCAGGTCTATAACAGAGATGGTGCCACAAATTTTCTGGAGAACTTCAAACTCCTCTTTGTTGAACAGCAGCTAGGCTGGGGGGAATAAATTTATATATATATATTGCTGAATTCCCCAGTTTTTGTTCACTCATTGGTTTGTTACTATGGCTGCAAGAAGGTCACACATGGATCTCATACTTAAATTGGCCTTTGTCAGCTTCAACACCACCTGCAAATCAGTCTCGCTTGAGTCAGAAATAGATTGTGGTGCCACACTTTTTATCTTGATGCCACTACAGTGGAATCTTGAAATTAAGAATCGGCTGGATGTGTTTATGGCTGGGAAAAGGAGTAAACAGTGGTCTTCTGCAAGTTCAGCCATTCTTTCCTGAGCCACCCTTTGCTGCTTTTGTACTCCTTGTATCCAGCTCTGTGAAGTTTCACCATCTCACCAGCAGTCCCTAAAACAAAATTCCATGGCTCACTCATTCTCTCATGCATATATACACAGTATATGAGGATCAAACATTGGTGGGGTGCCCCCTTTGCATTCATCTCTGCAGTGCGGTGTTCTCTCATGTGGCTGTAGCATTTGTAAATGGTGCAACCACATCCCCAAGGCTGATCTTGTAGGGGTTCTTGATGTAATGGGAAGGACTGACTGAGTGAAATGGCTAGATCAGTGCAAATTGGCCCTGACCATGTGATGGCATCATGCACATCATGGCCCTGTGGGATTTTTTTGCAAGGAATCTCCTTTCCCCCACTGTGGTGCGTGAGGCTGATCTATCAGCAGTGTCCTAAGTGTGATTTTTATACTGCTTGGTTAATTTCTTTGGAATTCAGTTCTCTGGAGTGCTGTTGTATTTCATTGTTAAAATAAGACCTCGGCATACAACTTGTCCATTAGGATCTCATCAAGTCCTTTCTCCTGCACACATTTCATACCATCAGATGGCTCTGAATACCAGCTGCTGGGGAACAGCAGCTGGAGAGGGCCATTGGCCTCATGCCCTATTTGTCGGTTATTTCTGAGAGGCATCTAATTGGCCACTTCGGGAAGCAGGATCTGGGACAAAATGGACAATTAGTCTGAACCAGCAGAGCCATTCTTCTGTTCTTACAACAAGGAGTGCTGACATGCTATTGTATCCCTCAGCACTGGTGCCCCAGTTTCCAGTTTTGTGCAACATGCCCAATTATACCAGCAAAAAAAATGGTGCAGTTACACACAGCACTGCTAATGGCTCCTAAGCAAAAGCAGGGGGAAGTAATGCTGAGAATTGCAGCATGAGCTAAGCAGGACTGCTACCATTCCTCAGGCTGCAGTGCCTTTTGTAGCTGAATATCAGGCAGAATTCCAAGATGCACAATATCTTTGTGGTAGGGGACCCAATATCTGTTGAATTTCTGCCTGCCATTCAGCTGCCAAGGCAGCTGAGTGCTTTCGGAAATGGGGAACCTGTTCACATGCCCTAAATGCTTGGAATATGTCCTTGTTAACTGTCCATTTTGGAATTTGCCATGCTTGTGGAAAATTCAGTGATGGGGTAAAACACAAGCCAAAAACAGAGCAGTCAACTTTTCTGTGTGGACAGGGCCCTGTGCACTGAACATCTGGTTGCCAAGTAGAATGTATCTCCTGTGGGATTTATGCTCGCTAGACAGTTTTTAAAATGTGTCTGGGGGCAATTTCCACTTGTTTCAATGGCCATTACATCAGATAAATCCCTTCTGGATTCTGTCAGTGCATTCTGATTCTCTCCTTGGGAACCCACCCATCGACAGTGAGCCATTTCAAATGCATTCACTGACATGGTACAGTCCTCTCATGAGACTCTACCACTCCAGAATGTGCGAGGGAAAATGCTTTCCTTGTCTGTGGGGAAAGTAAACATCAAAGAGATGTCCAGGCCAGCTCCCCCCATCCCAAGCCACTTTAAAGTGATACAATCCCATCAGAGGACTTGGACTTTGGTTCAAAGTAGTCACTGTCTCATTGAAAGTCTCTATTACAAACACTACCTCGAGATAAAAGGAGAACAGCCTGATACTTGGGCTGAAATCCTGCACCTAGTTATTGCAACTGACAGGACACAGGGGGTGTCAGGATTGCACCCCAAATCTAACATAAGGTGTTCTGTTTGGATGTGGAATTAGAACTTGGATACTTTAGTCATGTTTAGTCCAGTTTTTTGGAACTGGTCTAGAAATGGTTGGGTGGTGATCTTCATTTATACCCGGAACCTAAAAGAGCAGGAGGTGGGACCATTTATATATGCTAGCTAATGCAGAGCTAACAAGTACTGATTCTTTTCTCATTCTGTTCTACTGCTATGTCTTTAGCAATGGCTTGATGTGCAGTAAATGGTGATGAGCATACATCCCCATGCCCTGAAAGCATCCTCTTCTCATTGCTGTGTATCAAACTGCTGTTGAAAGCACAGTGATGGGATGATTCTGCACTTAATCATAATAGCTTATGTGGTGTTTAGTTCTTGTTCCTCATTGACAAGCTGTATCCTAATTTTCTGTTCCCCATCCTTTTACAAATCTGCTCCTTTTACAATGCTAAGAAAGTGTGTTGTCACTCCTAGGAAAGTAGGGAAGATCAAGAGGTGCTATGGAGGTGAAATACATCTTATAAGGAGCCAGGGACACCCCAAGATATGTTGTTGACACATCCTCTTTTTCATGAGTAGAGTCATCATAGCAATCCATAGTTAAAAGTAGAAGTCAGCAAAAGTGTCCTCTTTTTTGCTTTTCAAAATATGGCAACCCTATAGCCCTTTGCACAGAGCAATCCATCATGATTTCTGAATTGTATCCGCCTACTTTGGGAGATTTATTCTATCCTAGGAATAGAATAGAATCTCCGTGCATCATCCTAAACACATCTGTCCTAATCTCAGGACCATTTACAAATTGACTTTTTGGGTGAGTTTCACATGGATATTGCAGATGTTCAAACTAAGACTGCACATCTGGGCTGTACCAAATGGCTCTGGGACCTAAAACGGTCAGATACAACTCTTCTTGTGTATTGGACCACCCTATTGGGAGGCCAGGTTGCCAATGAATAGCTACAAAGCACTGGTGAGATGGCATGATTTGTGGAATGGAAAAGTGGAGACTGATTGAACTTTCTGCCACTTCACCGCTTCTCCAATGCAAATCTGACCCTTGCCACTGTTGCTTTGCAACTGTTTGGTGACAACCTAACTACTAAAACCCATGTTTGTGGCTGATTGTCTAGTTTGGCTCAATCTTAACAGATTTCCAGTGATGTATTGGCACCAGATCACAAAACCCATTAAACTGAAAAGCAAGAAAAACTCAGTGTACACAAATCCACTAAAGGTCACTGCTTGTAAAAACTCATAAATGTTCTGCTCAAGTCAGTGTAGGGAGTTTCTTCAGTGACCTGATCCTGCTCTCAGGATCAAGGGGAAGAGGACACTTCATGCCTACGGATTGTTACTGCCATACCCATGGCAACTCAGATGGAGAAGATTAGCTCTAGTTATGCATTCCTTTGGCCTTCTCATTAAAGTGAATGGGGGGGGGGTTGTGCATGCAAGAATTCCACTTGCACATCACACTGGACACACAGAGTTATGGACTGAGGCAAGTTCAATGCTTAGAGTGCCAGACCTTGCCAGAGTTCCTGGGAACACAGCAGCTGCGTTATCCTAAATCAGCTCAACATTGTCTACACCAGTGTTTCCCAAACTACAATTCCCATCATTCCTGACTACTGGTCTTGCTAGCTCAGGGTGATGGGAGTTGTAGTCCAAAACCAGCTGGAGACCCAAGTTTGGGAAACCCTGGTCTTCAGTGACTGGCAATGGTTCTCCAAGATTTCACAGAGGGGACATTCCCAGCCCTACCTAGGGATGCCAGGGATTGAATTTGAGACCTTCTGCATGCAAAGAAGATACTCTACCCCTGAGTTATAACACTTCCCCTCCATTGTTCCTTTTATTGTTTGTGCCAAAGACAGGGAACAGCTTTTCCAGTCAACATGGTGAAAGAAGACCTAGCTGGCAGAATATGTCGGGTCTGATCCACTACAGATGCAACTGTCTTCGTTAATTTTACCTCCTTGACCTCCTTGACTAGGGACTACTTGACTAATTTTACCTACTTGACTAGGGAGACTGACTACAAAGGATAGCTGTGCAGAAGGGGAGGTTTTTGGCAGGTGCAATTTTGTCATCCAGGTGTGGCAACAGGTACTTGAACTTCTCCCATCCAGTCATTAAAGGTGTAGGAACCAGTGGCTTCCATTGCTGCTGTTCAAGGAGGAAGCAAAGCTTTTATATTTTTAAGAATTAAGGGCAAGGGCTTCTGGTTTACTCTTAGGAGTTCAATATGTGAAGCACTTTCCATATAGCTATACATAACCTAGTTTCATAGGTTCTTCTCTGAATCTGGGGGAATGGTAGATGGAGCTGGCAAGAGGGAGCGATCCCTAATATCAAGCTACAATTTCCAGAATTCTTTGGAAGAGAATTCCATTGCAGTTCAAGTGGTCTGAGACTGAGCTAAGTCTGCAGTCTGTTTGGCTTCTGTTTATCATTTGCGCTGTGGGATGTGCGTAATGATGGCTGGTTTGCTGATGGGACCCAAGCAATTTTTTATTTAAGCCTAGTTATCGAGTACTGAATGGGTCGCTTGCCAGTTGCTTCCTGCTCCATTCCTGCTTCCTGCTCAAAGGCAGCCCAGATGTACATTACAATTTGTCCAATTCTGCACTGGGGTTTTGTAGTTCAGTGGGGTAGATGTTAGCCTTTTGTAGACAAATACATTTCAGGTAGCTGTCGGAAGAAACAACAACAACAACACAAACCCTAGAATGTGAAACTTTGTTAAATACCCAAGTGACATCAAACATCTACTGCCAGCAGTTCCGATAAAATTGAGTCTTTACACACCATCATTGCAGCATGTTGTGCTCTTTAAAATAATGTTTAAAAATAAAATTTAAAAGATAAAATTACCCAATTCATAACAGTATACAGTATTTGCATTTTAAAGAAAATGCAGCCACTCCCATGATTTATGCATTCATAGGCCTCTGTTTCTCAACAACCTGTTTTCCAACAAACGTCCTGAATTTTGTGCACAAAACCTTCTCACAGTCTGCTAATTTTTAGCCTATGGTGCCTTCAGATTATTACAGATATTGAACAATTTGTACATACTGTAAATAACTGCCAAAAGATCACTAAGGCCAAATATTTTCTCCAGTCACTTTTTACTGCACTTGCTTTCTTATTGCTATTTAAGCTCTTTTATTCGGCTTTGTAACAGTTATAACGTTGTAGCCAATGCAAATGTTTACTTTCAATAAATTCTGAATTTGTTCAATGTGTGCCGAGTATCTGAGTCTTGCTTGGGAAACACTGCAAAATGCTTCAAGAAGCATGAGGCCTGGCCTGATGTGCTTTTTGGTGAGTAAGGCAGGAAATCAAACAGACCTTCAGCCAGGATCCCAGGAATCTTCCCTATGTCTGTGAGTCCACATTCAGATGACTAAACTGTCCCAGGTTTCCTTGGTCATCTGGAATTTTACAACCCCTCATGAGATGATTTGTGGTAAAAAAAACACCATGTGGAATATGTGCTAAAATGGTTTCTTTTATTTATTACATATAATGTATGTAGTGTTTGATTTTAAAAAAAACCAAGACAAAACCCAAAACCATTTAGTAAAATAATAAAATTATCAATAAAAACAGACTTTCCAAGTGCCCCTATTTTCCAGGGATGACCTTGATTTAGAAGCTGTCCTGGTTTCTGATTTGATCCCAGAATGTCCCACTTTCCCTTAGGATATTTTTATTTTCAATGGAGAAATGTTGGAGGGTATTATCCGACCCCCAAGGAAACTATCCGACCCTCAAGGAAACTAAACCAAAGAGAGTGAGCCTGGCCCAAGGCTATTCAGAAGGAGAGGGATGATTTGAATTCACAGCTTTCTAAATAGATTTCATCCAGTGGTTTCATACAGCACATGATGGTCCAATGTGGTACAGCATCGCAAATGTGAAGAGATTGCCACGCAATGGGTGTTGGCTTGCACTCAAGGATGGAAAGCAACCTCTCTGAAAGACCCAGGCAACTCTTGGAATGCATCTGCATTTTGTCAGCACAAATGCACAGCTTCACAGTGGCACATCTGTCCACACATTTAATCGCAGGAGATTTCATCCTTGTTCAGCAAACTGCAGTTCATCAAAAGGCAATAGGAAACCTGAATGGCTATTTGGAAAGCGGTGTTTTACATCATAGTTTGACTTGACCACCTACAAGAATTAGTAGAAGTGGGACCACTAGCAGAGTCTGAAGCAACAACAGCCTGAGCCTCAAGGGATCACATCTGGAAAAATCCACTAACTCTTGACTTAAGCCCCATTTTAATGAAAGTCAAGAGTTATCATCAGCGGAACATGTTTAATATCCACTAGAATGCTATTTTCCAGGCTTCCGGTAGTGGTTTCAGACTTTCCTTTTCTAAATTAGGTTTGCAGGCAAGAGTATACATCCGTCCATCACCACTAAGTAACCATGACCAGCTCCAGGAGATGTGGATCAGTGGATGATGTGCTTTGTGATGACCTGGAGACTCAGTCGCTTCCTCCTCTCTAAAAGCCAACCTTCAAAAGGTTCTCCCATGCAATCTTTCATGTTCTTGCTTTCAGGGAAGAACAAATTCCAAAATTAGGCTATGATCCCAGATCTCCTACATGGTGTTAAGATGCCTTCCTTTTCACTACTGGGCCAGCTCTGAATCTCAGCTGGAGGAATGATGTCCTTGAGTCTCACTGCAGCTCTGGTAATTATCTAAGAGATATTGGCAGAGTTTTATAGCACAAAATAATGACAAAGGTTTTGGAGAGCTTGGTTTGGATGCTACAGGAAGCCTTCCTCATCTTGTTGTAGATTTGTGGGGACTTAGCTCTAACCTAACTAGTTTGGTAAAGAAAATAAGCAAGCAATTGTATAATAGTTTTGTGTCCTGGCCTGCTGTCACAATTTTTGTTCATAAAGCCTACATTTTAAAGGCAAGGATTGGGCTTTGTTGCTATTTCTTCTTTGCCTTCGGTGCATATATGCAGAACGCATAGTGAGTGGCATCCATTCAATAGGTTTTCTTTGAGTAGAACTTACTTGGGTGCAACCCACCCTCAGTAAAGTGCCACAGACAGTCAAAAGATCTCTATATATGCAACACTAAATGTTATTATTGTTGCTTAAACGAAGTGCTGCTTAAAAAGATGAAATAATGTATTACAAGCAATGAATCAATGGTCTCTCTCCTCTAAACATCCCCAGCTGCATTCCTCTGGCACTTTCCCCCATTTCCCCTATAGGTAGTTGTTTTGTATTTCTGTTCTGTGATCAATTTTTAAGTATAAAAGCATCTTGTTCTGACGGGCTTCCAGTTCTCCAGTCAAAAGGCCTTGACTGATATTGCCGTAAGACAAAAGAAAATCTTATCAAAAATGGACTACAACTTTAATCCCATGCAGGTACATTAATTTCAATGGCTTTACTCTAAGTAGAACTTAAAGGTAAAGGTAAAGATACCTCTGACCATTAGGTCCAGTCGTGGATGACTCTGGGGCTGCGGCACTCATCTCACTCAATAGGCCGAGGGAGCCGGCGTTTGTCCACAGACAGCTTGCAGATCATGTGGCCAGCATGACTAAGCTGCTTCTGGCGAACCAGAGCAGTGCACGGAAATGGCATTTACCTTCCTGCTGGAGTGGTACCTATTTATCTACTTGCACTTAATGTACTTTCGAACTGCTAGGTGGGCAGGAGCAGGGACTGAGCAACGGGAGCTCACCCCGTCTCAGGGATTTGAACCACCGAACTTCTGATCGGCAAGCCCTAAGCTGATCAGCGCCACCTGCGTCCCTAAGTAGAACTTAGCTGGAGACAATCCATTGATTCTTTCTTTTTTTTCAACGATTTTGACTGGAGTTCCTCAGCCTACTGCTTTCTCTCCTTCTTTCTTCCCTCTCAGCTGTTGCTCACTAGGTGTAAGGGGAAGCTTCCTTCCTTCCTTCCTTCCTTCCTTCCTTCCTTCCTTCCTTCCTTCCTTCCTTCCTGTGTTTTATCTGTGCATGCATGGGGAACCACTCAGCAATGTAGATTTGGGTGGGGAGCAGGGGAGTTGCAGATCAACCCAAGCCTGGTGCTGCATATTGTATATTGTGAAATTAATTTTATAATCGTTTTCTAGCGAAGCTGGCCTTCCCAAGGAGTAGAGCCCAAGGCACAGGAAATCCACAGAGCAAGAGAGAAATTGAAGAACACAACCCTGTTAAATGCTGGTTTCTCCCTAGTTGGCAGGGGGTAGGCTTTGTTAGAAATGCAGGTTGTTTCCTGGGTTTTGGTGGACTGTGCTCTGACAGACAAAAAACAGGTGCAATTCACAGCGAAAAGCATTACTTTAACACCCGCTGGCATACCAGTGACATTTATAAGAGTATTGGTCTACATTTTCAGGGAATTTAAGCACTGGGGAGTGCTGGGTGGATGGGGGAATAGAAGGAAATAACTGCTTTGCACATTGCAGGAGGTCGTAATGAGGAGCACACATGCGACATATTCAGACAAATCCTGCTTGTCACCATGTCCTCTTGACCTCTCAGAGTAGCCCCCAAATCTCTATACACAAGCCAGCCACACATAAAACTGCCTTGCGTATGACCATATCGGGTCTTGCCCATCGCATCTGTGTTTCCTCTAATTCCTTTCCCCACCAGGTTTCATTAAGTGGGAAAAACACACGCACATCAGCATGCTAATAAAAGTGCTCTGCATTTAAACTGATCATTAATCTTCCAGAATGTGCAACCAGGGTAATAAAATAGAGGATTTGGTTTAGATGGCCTTAGAGGCTGCACATGTCGGCCAGCGGGTGGGGGGAGGTTGGGAGGGGGAGAGAGGGACTCTGTCCTCTGCCCAGCCTACCAAGCAGCATACCCAAAACATCTTGCCAGATGTCTAAATGTGAGGCAGACATTTGCACAGGGCTCCGTGTACATAGAAATACACCAATTATGTTTTGAAACAACATCAATGCCGAATTGCATAAAAACCGAATGGTGTGTTTGTTTGACATCTCTTCCTGCAGATGCAGGGACTGAACTCTACCGTTGAGCTACAGCCTGCTCATTGCTCTTTATTGACCTCACAGTGTCTGCCTGTTCTTTAAGCATTTAATAAACAATGCCTGTTGCTGATGATAGAGATTGATAGTTAATCACCCTGCCATACACCTAAGCAGAATCTCATTTAATTTACTTAAAATGTTGCATTCAGAATGAGCATCAGTGTCAATGGTACGGTTATTATTTCTCATATTTCTATCCTACCCAGCCCCCTTCACTTCCTCCCATGAGCTCAAGGTGGCTATCTATTAAGGCTATCTAATTTTAACCGCTCTACAACGCTGTTTCATAGGAATGGTAACCTGACCCAAAGCCTCTCACTAAGCACAGAAAACAGCACTAAACCTCCACTAGATTCTGCCATGTTTCCAGAAGCGGTTTAGCGTTGTGTCAAAGGTCACATCAAACACAAACATTTATCAGGTGAACAGGCATTGGGGAAATGGAGTGAAGTGAATCAGTGAATTGAAGAGGGAATTTTGGTAGGTATAGCTTGTCAGGTAGAGATGACAAAATCTGCACCTGCCAAAATTCCTTCATCTATGCAAGTATTATAGGTACAAATGCACTGTCCTCCTTTCACATTAGCAATGATCAGTGCTCCCCCCCCCCCGGAAAACTATGCAAAGTAAGGGGGAAATTGTCTGGGGCAGTTTTTATAGTTCATATTTTACACTTGGGTGATAAACGGTGTTAGTATTTTTTATTTTGTTTAAAAAGGAGAGAGAAAGGAAAGAGAGACACTTTTATCATAAGGGTGATATAAATTGGATTTTTTTCAATGGATTTAAGAAAGAAACAAATACAATCTGGAATGTTCCAGGACAGACCCAGATGATTGCAGAGGTTCTGGAATTATTATAGCAATTCCAAAAGAACTGCTATAACAAGTTACAGCATGAGTCAGGTAACACCTTTATACAGTGCTTGTATAAAGGGCACTCTCATTTTGACTCAAGAAAAGCACCATTTTATAGTTCAAATCAGGGGAAATAAATACTGCCCCTCAATGAGGCCAACCTTTCTTGAGTAAAACGCCATACATCCACATTCCACACTACTTCACACATTAAACGCTCGCTTCCATCTGAGAACACTGTGACAGGAAATGAGGCCGCCATCGGGGTCGCAACGGAACTGATGATTCACCGTGCTAGAGAAGAAACTTAAAAATAAATAAATTAGTTTTTTTCTCCCTAGATGTTTAGGGGTATGAGTACCCCTGTGTCCCCCTAGGAAAAAAGCACTGGCAATGATCCTGGCATCAGTGTCTCACATCTCAATATTCCATGATAAACTCCGCGTCCAGAAAGTATTTATTTATACAGCACCTAGCTCCCTGTTGGTGCTATGGCAACTAAGCCCCACTCCTGGTATGATTTGGCAAGTACACTTGGGGAAATTACTATAAGGCGGAGGACTTAGCTCCTTGTCTGTAAAATAATTTGTAAAATGGGGATATTAGTCAACTGCTTCATCCCTGGGCTGTTACAGGTGAACACAATGAAAATGAAGACCACCAAGCACTTCAAAATGTAACAGTGACATAAAAATAGCAAGTAGTTGTATAATGTGGAGCAAACACAAAGTTAGAGGGTTTGAATACTAGTAGAGTAAAAGGTAAAGGTAAAGGGACCCCTGACCATTAGGTCCAGTCGTGACCAACACTGGGGTTACGGCGCTCATCTCGCTTTATTGGCCGAGACAGCCGGTGTACAGCTTCCGGGTCATGTGGTCAGCATGACTAAGCCACTTCTGGCGAAACAGAGCAGCGCACAGAAATGCCATTTACCTTCCCGCCGGAGCGGTACCTATTTATCTACTTGCACTTTGACGTGCTTTCAAACTGCTAGGTTGGCAGGAGCAGGGACTGACCAACAGAAGCTCACCCCGTCACGGGGATTCGAACTGCCAACCTTCTGATCGGCAAGTCCTAGGCTCTGTGGTTTAACCCACAGCACCACCCGCATCCCAGCACTAGTAGAGTAGTGTGCTTATTTAAATCCATGTCTGGGAGATACTAGCTTTGATTCAAGGCTTATCTCGAATATCACTTAGTATAGCTAGTATTTCCTCCATGCTGCCTTTTTCTATCTCCTTTCTCATATACTGAGGCATCGCAAACCTATACACTGAAATAGCACAGTCTGGTCAAACCACACGAGACTTGGTCTGTTTTTGTACGTTTCCTCTTTACCGAGCTGTTTGTTCCTCCACTCCATGAAGAATGTATTTCCTTTTCTCCTTCCAAACTCCTTGTTTATTACTTAATTTATTTGCTTTGGTTGGGTAGGGTGGGAGGAGTATATTACATTTTCAGCTGTTTGCTTCTGTAAACTAATTTCCAAAGACTGGGAAACAAGGCCTCCTATGAGCAATGTCTGCTGAGAGGCCTCTCACCTTAATTTCTAGCCGTCTCCGGTGATCCCTGTGCCTTCTGCTTCAGTCTTTCCCAGCATCTCAGCACTTTCAGCATTTCCTGGAAATGTCAGATAATAGGTAGTAAATGAAAATAGCAGAAATAGAGAAAGCCTTATATGTAGCAAGAATCATCGCCTTTTCAATGCAATATTGTTCTCACAGTCAGTTTTCCTGTACTTGGCAATTACCCAATACTTCCTCCTTTAGCTTGGTTTTGCAATCTAACTATATTTCTCAAATCTGTTGCGAGCCAGTTTTGTGGTTATTATCCAATAGGATTGCTATTGTGCACTCCAAACTTCCATGTGGCAGGAAGTTCCAGAGGCAGCATTGCTACTGGTTTCTTTGGAATGTGAGGCCACTGGAGAGTTAACAATGCATTTGTAGTCTCTATTGCAGATATTAATACTGCACAGTTTGAAGCCAATGGAAGCATAAGAACTGACACCTTTTGAAAATAAAGCATTGTCCAAACCCATAAATATATTATTCAAAGTTTTACTGGCATAACTATTCAAAACAAAACAGAAACATCAAAAGATACATCCAAAAATCTTAGAAAATATGAAATAATCCAAACAGACCTATAAGCCAGGCGTCAGCAAACTTTTTCAGCAGGGGGCCAGTCCACTATCCCTCAGACCTTGTGGGGGGGACGGACTATATTTTGGGGGGGAATGAATGGATTCCTATGCCCCACAAATAACCCAGAGATGCATTTTAAATAAAAACACACATTCTACTCATGTAAAAACACCAGGCAGGCCCCACAAAGAACGCAGAGATGCATTTTAAATAAAAGGACACATTCTACTCATGTAAAAACATGCTGATTCCCGGACCGTCCGCGGGCCGGATTGAGAAGGCGATTGGGCCGGATCTGGCCCCCGGGCCTTAGGCTGCCTACCCCTGTCCTAGAGGATTAAGAGTTGCTGGCTGGTAAAGGAAGCAAGCTGAAAAGCCAGAGAAACAGAGCACAATGCCTGATATCTTTTTGAAGGCTGCAACTATGGCATACACCATACCCTTTTGGGGTGTTGATGCTGTAGGCCCCTCCATCGTGGGCTCAGGTGTAAATAAACCATATATCACAAACACACCACAGTCTCTGCTGTGCCTCATTTCCAAAAGGAAACTTGAGCCCTGGGTGAGTGCCAAGAACCCCTGGAATCTCACATTGCTTGGAGATTGGGGTGGCACACAACAATATGAACTGGGAAGCAGGGGGAGAGATGTGTTTTTAAGAAGCACCACTGTCAGCTGCTCTTGATCTTGGCTGAAGAGTCGCAAGAACATTTCAATGTTTTATAAGGAATCATGCTGCTCAAGTAGGGTTTTTTTTTTTTTTCCTTTTAAAGAGTCTGCTTAAACCTCTCCTGGCCTGTCACTCTGTCCTCAGCTTCAGTGTCTATAATCACATTTCAACATAATATTTATGGGGTTTCTTGCCTAGGGCATTAATAGCTTCTTGAAGATCTCTTCTTTCTAACAGTGCTATAAATAGTTCTTCCAGGGTTGGTCTTAACATTGCTGGTGACCTTCAGTAAAGGATAACATTAGAATCTTAAGGGAAAGAAAGACTACCAGAGACAGTTACACAGAAAGAAACCAAGAACTATACTATGAAAGCACCGCAAGGACTGGATGACATACAAAAGCATAAACCACTGTGAACTGCATGGTGCACTGCAGAAGTGACCCTCTAGATGACTCCAACTCCCATCAGTCCCAACCAGCATGATGGGAGTTGTAGTCCCAAGAAAGCGCTTTTTCGGGGCCGCAGTCTTGCGTGGGTCTCGTGACTTGTGTGGGAGTGTGGCAGTTGGTGTCCTGGTTTTTTGTCACCTCATGTTGGAGGGCATGAAGTTTCTGACCCAGCTTCATGGCTGTCAACAGATCAGCCTGTCCTCTGGCAGCTGAGAGCTGCATAGGGAAGGAGACTTCTGCATGTGTGGGCCATGAAAATATACATCATGATATGCCCCTGGTCATTATCTGGGCTTCTATAGATGCCCCCTTTGATTCTGTAGTGGAAGTGGGGATTGCAATTGGCTTCATTGTTACTTATTATTGTTCTGAAACTCTGTAGAGAATAAGGTGAGAATAAGGTCCCTCCAGACTGGTAATTTATTGTAGATGTATTCTGCAACAGGGACGTGGGTGGTGCTGTGGGTTAAACCACAGAGCCTAGGGCTTGTCGATCAGAAAGCTGGCGGTTCAAATTCCCTCATTCCCTGCTCCTGCCCACCTAGCAGTTCAAAAGCACGTCAAAGTGCAAGTAGATAAATAGGTACCGCTCTGGCGGGAAGGTAAACGGTATTTCCGTGCGCTGCTCTGGTTCGCCAGAAGCAGCTTAGTCCTGCTGGCCACATGACCCAGAAGCTGTACGCCGGCTCCCTTGGCCAATAAAGAGAGATGAGCGGCGCAACCCCAGAGTCGGCCACGACTGGACCTAATGGTCAGGGGTCCCTTTACCTTATTTTGCAACAAATACCTAACACAATAATAGTGTATTAGTGGCAGATTTTTTCCCCTGCTTTAATTTGTTCTGTGATATTTCCCCAATGCCACCACATAATTGTTTTCCAGGGGACGCTGTAGAGCAACAAAGCAGGAGAAAAATAAATCAGAACATGGGTTGTATAAAAAGCTACAGGATTTCTGACAGGGCTGGTGCAATAATCAGTCACGCACACCCTTGTCTCCATGCATGAGTACAGCAACTCCAGGTCATGGGCAGAATGGAGTAGCAAATGCTTGAAGTCCAGCTCTTCAGCAGAGTTCAAAGGAAAACACACACACAGGCAGTAGAGTTCTTCAGTAATAGCTTACTGAGGTTCAAAAGCACATAGGATCGTACTGGATCGGCAGCAAGGTTCAAAATTTCAGCTCATAAGAGCACATCTAGTTACAGAAGCAAAAAAACAGCCAGGATAGACAGAAAACAGAAAGAGAACATAGAACTGAGCTCAGTGACAAGTAATATATATTACCCACCTTGAGTGTCACAGATAAACAACAGCTGCGAGCATGTTTTTGAGAAAGCTCAAGAAAGTTCTGCACCCATAAAACTCACAATCCTTGACAATTTCAGCAGGATGTTACAGGTTAGGAACTGATGGGAAGTGTAGCAGTGTGGCGACCACAAGACATTCGTGACAATAAACAGTATTGAAAGTGGGAATGTGTGTGACACTGTGACTGCCCCCGTGGCATCAAAAGCACAATTCATCCTGAATGTGCAAGAAAAGGAGATCTTGAGAGGCCCTTAAAATAAATTATATTAAATTAAATGCCCGTTCCTATTTGGGGTCAGGTGTCAAACTGCACAGTTACAGGTGAGAAAGAGCTCTTTTGGATACCTACTCCAAGTAAATTAGTGGTGCAATGCAATCCTATGCATGTCTACTCTGAATCCCATTAGGCTAAATGGGTCTTACTTCCAGGTAAGCACATATAGGATTGAAGCCTAAGGATGTTATATAATATGATCCGTTCATAAGTCAAATGCTGATGGGTTGCATACCCTCTATGCGCCTCTAATTCAGGGGCCAGCAAACTTTTTCAGCAGGGGCCGGTCCACTGTCCCTCAGACCCTGTGGGGGGCTGGACTATATTTTGAAGTAAAAAATGAACGCATTGCTATGCCTCACAAATAACCCAGAGATGCATTTTAAATAAAAGGATGCATTCTACCCATGTAAAAACATGCTGATTCCTGGACCATCCGTGGGCCGGATTTAGAAGGCGATTGGGCTGGATCCAGCCCCCAGGCCTTAGCTTGCCTACCCATGCTCTAATTTGTACAAGTGATAGATTGGTTGGTTAGTTTTTTAAGCCAAACACCACCAGCATGACTGAGGGCTGAAGACTGAAGAAGAAAAGATATGATACTGAGCCAGTCTAAGCTCTGGGAATTGGAAATTTCTAGCTCAAGTTAAGCTGGAGCAGATGACCTATATATCACATGCAGCCCAACAGATTTTGATATACAAATAGATTTGTTGTGGCACGTTTTTTAAGGATAATATCGCTTTGAAGGCAAGGCAGCTGTGTGGCAAGATAGGGAGAGTGTTCATATTTTGTTTATGAAGTGCCAAATTCTATCAAGATTTCCTTGAATTTTTCATGCTTACTATTGCAGGGGCACAGCCTTCAGCTTCCCCTTACCGGAGCCTTGCATGAATGTGATTTGAATTGAAAGCAACAGCCGCCGTAAACAATAACGTTCTCTATTAATTGCAGAATCAGCTTCGCTTTTGATTTCCTTAATGGGAGGGAGGCCTTCTAGGTGTAGCGGCTGGAAAACTCCAGGGAGAATTCCATTCGGCAGCTGTCTCCCTCCTGACATCACCTCTCAGCGACTAAACTTGCAAATGTTGCCTTGAATAAATCTGGCCAGGTGAAAAAGAGGGAAGGCACACACACACACACACACACACACACACACACACACACACACACACACCGGCACCTTTAATAGTGGTGCAGGAGAGAGGATTTCATCTGGCGTAGCTTGTCATGCAATTATTAAAGATGCAGAAACTCCATCTTCTTTCTCATCTGTCCACCTCTGGACACATAAAGGGGCCTACCAGATGTTTGCTGTAGCTTTCCCATTTTTCACCCTCATGAAGACAGCACAAACAGGAGCCTTATCACAGCCCTGATGAGCTATATAAAATACCATATTTTTTGCTCTATAAGACTCACTTTTTCCCTTCTAAAAAGTAAGGGGAAATGTGTGTGCCTCTTATGGAGCGAATGCAGGCTGTGCAGCTATCCCAGAAGCCAGAACAGCAAGAGGGATTGCTGCTTTTACTGCGCAGCGATCCCTCTTGTTTTTTTGGCTTCTGAGATTCAGAATATTTTTTTTCTTGTTTTCCTCCTCCAAAAACTAGGTGCGTCTTATGGTCTGGTGCGCCTTATAGAGCGAAAAATACGATACATGATGGGTGGGCTGTACTGGGCTTGGTGAAAAGCACTGCACGCTGGCCTTGATCCCTCCTTTTACCTTGCTTTTATAATTCCTGACGTCGTTTAATTAAACATCTGAGGGCGGTTTCCTCTTCAACTCCAAATGCCACTATGTCCTTGGGATCCCAATCAAGGAAGTTCTCTAGCACAGCATCCTTGTGTTAACCTTTACAAAAAGTCCATGTCCTAAACTTCTCCCCGTCCAGATGGTGGACTTCCCCTTCATTCCAGGTTTCTAAGCAGAGGCTAAATGGCCACCTATTCAAGTCCTGTAGCAGTGGGTGTCCCATATTGGCAAGGGGCTTGACTAGAAGGCCTTTGAGGTGCCTGCCAGATCATGGATGATCATTGCTATGAAAGCTGTTGCTGGCTTCCTTCTGTCTTGGGAGACAATGGAGGAGTGCAGCTTTGGGGGTGAGGCCAAGCTGTTGGAAGGTTGCAGCGCCTGCTGTGGTTGTAAAGACCGATAGGGGAGAGACATGTTTTGTTGTGACTGGAGGAGATGAAGGCATCCAGTTGTGTTGCTGCAGATGCACCCTGACATTTCTTCTCTCTGCGCTCCTCCCAGTGGTCATTTCCTCTCTGGTCATTGCTATGGATGCATGACCCAACTGCCTGTCTTCAGGCACTGTGGTTTTCTGCAAGGAATTCTCACATGGCAGGGTTAATGTTGCCAGCCTTCATGCCATGTTTGCAAATATCTTTGTAATACAGAGTTGGTCTACCAACAGGCCTAGCACATGAAACCAGCTCCCCATAGAGCATGGTCCTTGGGAATCCTGCCACTTTCCTTTCTATGGACATGAACAAGCCAGCGTACACTTTGCTGAGACAGGAGTGCAAAGATGCTGGGATTGTGGGCTTGGGAGAGCACATTTTTGCTTGAGAATCTGTCCTGCCGTGTGATGCCCCAAATCTTCCTGACGCTCCTCGATTACCATTGCTCTACAGTTCAACAACAGGTGGAACGAGCATCCTGAGAACAACCTAACAAGTCACATAATTTTAAGGTTACAGCACTCTCAGTGTGCAGCCACGTTGGAGACCTAGATTACCGTATATGAAATGATTACAAGAAAGCAATGGACTACAGGTGTTACCAATGCAATACAAATTCTCTGTCAGCCAAGAGATCATCCATGGGCACTGTTTGCTTGAGGCAGAAGCGATGGAACCGATGAAGGAATTCCTTCTATAGGTTCTGAGTACAGTGGTACCTCGGGTGAAGAACTTAATTCGTTCTGGAGGTCCGTTCTTAACCTGAAACTGTTCTTAACCTGAGGTACCACTTTAGCTAATGGGGCCTCCCGCCACCGCCGTACGATTTCTGTTCTCATCCTGAAGCAAAGTTCTTAACCCGAGGTACTATTTCTGGGTTAGCGGAGTCTGTAACCTGAAGCGTCTGTAACCCAAGGTACCACTGTTACCTGATGAGACAGGGGCCAGACAGAGAGGCCTGGGCAGGGGAAACATCTGGGGGGCATTAAAGCATCTGAAGTGCCATAAGTTCTGCATCCCTGGTCTAAGTGCTTGTGGGATGTATAAATCAACCCAAGTCATTTGTTGAATCCTTATTCTCATTTTAAACACAGCAACGCAAGAAGCCATGCAGTGATTTCTGATGAGCAAATCCGTAAGGTATTGTTGCATTCATCAAGTTGTCCACAAGAGGTCAGTGTAGTCCATACTTTATCCTTTTTAAAAAGCATCTATGAAGCTCTACCTCATGGGTAAGCAAACTAAGGCCCGGGGGCCAGATCCGGCCCAATCACTTTCTAAATCCGACCCGTGGACAGTCCATCAGTGTGTTTTTACATGAGTAGAATGTGTCCTTTTATTTAAAATGCATCTCTGGATTATTTGTGGGGCATAGGAATTCATTAATTTTTCCCTTCAAAATATAGTCTGGCCCCCTACAAGGTCTGAGCGACAGTGGACCGGACCCCTGCTGAAAAAGTTTGTTGACCCCTGCTCTACCTTATCTTGGTAGCTCTTTAAACTGCACCAAAAGTAGCTTTGCAAAAAGGCAAGAGTGGAACCACCGTAGCTGAAGAAACAAACCTGGGAGCCGATACCAAGGAACAAACCAAAGGAAAAGTGGGATATATTTAGTAAAGGAAGTAAAGGATATATTTAGTAAAAAGTGGGATATATTTAGTAAAGGAATGCGTGCAACAAATATGGAATAATCTGGTGTGATGCTCACAGCTTTTCTGCATCAAAGATTGTGAGGGTCTTGGAGATAAACTCCTGTGAGGAAAAGTTGAGGGATCTGGGTTTGTTTACTCTGGATAAGGGACAATTAAGAGGTGACATGATAGCAATCTTCAAATATTTGAAGGGCTATTACATGGCTGATAGATTCAATTCGTTTTCAGTAACTTCAGAAGATAGGACCTGAGAGAATGGATTCAAATTGCCAAAAAGGAGGGGGGGGGGGGCAATAACAATAGGAAGAATTTTCTAATGCTACAAACAGCTCAACAATGCAGGTGTGGAAGATAGAATGCTCTCCTTTGTGAGAGATTTTCAAGCAAAGCCTCCAAACAGTGGATTTCCTGCATCGGCAGGAGGTTGGATTAGATGCCCTCTGAGGTCCCTTCCAACGCCATGATCAAATCACACTTCAAGTGCATAAAAATTTACGTTTGTTAACAGATATGGGAACTAAAAGGCCAAGAAAAATCACTAATAAAATAGGAAGTGTAACCATCATTACAGAGGAATAACATAAGTTGCAATCCTAAACCCACTTGCGTGTTCAGACCTTTAAACCTTCCCCTTAAATAAATTCAGACAAGACTCAAAATTTTGTTTTTGGCAGAATTTAGGCCACAACTTTATTGATTACAGCAAGCGAGTGGTTGCATAGGCTTTGGTTCGACTAGCTCCCTGCACCGTTGCAGGTAGTGCTGACCCAGGGTTCCAGCATAGGTTAGCCTAGGGTGAACACCTGGATAGGCGGAAAGCCGGGAACAGGCTATGTCCACCACCCAGATGTCCCCTTGAACTCAGGCACGGGCACAACTGTGGGAAAATGCCCCTCACAGGGTTGACCAAACCATTGAGTCCCTGGATTCCTTTAACAGAATACCCTTCACATAGGGATGGTGAGAGCATTCCCCCATCCCTATCACCTGAACCAGAGCCAGTGGCGTAGCGTGGGTTGTCAGCACCCGGGGCAAGGCAAGTAATTTGCGCCCCCTAACCCGTGGATTTGCGCCCCCTAACCCATAGATTTGCAACCCCTAACCCTAATCCCCAGATGTTGCGCCCGGTGCGGCCGCCGCCCCTCCCCTGCACCCCCCACGCTACGCCACTGACCAGAGCCTATCCACAACCTTACAAGTTGTGATGATTTGCTACGCGGCAGGCGAAACCCAAATGGCACCAGCCAATCAGCCAAGTGGGGGAAATTCCTGCTGTGCCCCTGTCCCAACGACAGACAATACATGATGGCATAGCAAGGCCAAGCGCATGGCCCTAAAAAAAGGGAGAGGTGGGCGGTTGTTCCGATGCACATTCTGAAAGAGGAAGCTCTGGGTCACTTGCATACGTCCCTTGATCCGTTTTGCTTGCGTCCCATTGGTCTGATTAAACCCTACATCAAGGGACCTACTAATGGGGTGTTGTGGCTATCCAAACATACCCACCCACAACACAGGGTTTGGTTGCCAGGTCTCACTGCAACAGGCCTCCCTCTTTAAGGGAGCATCCGATTTACTGTTGAACTAAGTGAGACTTACTTATTCAGAGGCAAGCAGAGAATTACACTCAAAGTGTACCTGCCCAGTCTGCGCAGTGAGCACAGCCACAAGGTTTTATTGTTTGGACTAATTTTTTAAAAAAAATTAAATCTATTCCAAAGCACAGATGTGAAGACTGGAGGCAATGGAAGTGGTGAGAATGAGCAAAATTCCTCAGATGCCTACAACGGAGGTCTCCTGAAACAATGCCTGATCCACTACTAAAGAACTGGTCAGGGATGATGGAAGTTGTAGTCTAACAGCACTAGTCTCCTCTGCCTCTGCTTTTAAGAGCTATGGGAATGAGAATGGAATGAATGAAATCCATTGAAATAAAATTCACATGGGCATGGATTCTTAGCGACTGGGTTTGTCATGTGAAATATGGAATCTGTTACATGGGTGTCACACAGTTAAAAGCATTTTTAGTCGATGACTCGTTGGATTAATTGATTACAAATCAATAAATGTGCACATTACCCAGGCCTCACTCTCCTGCCACTTGACAACAAAAGCCTTTAAGGTGGCTTACCCAAAATATAATAAATCATGACTACCACCGCCACAACTAACATTGATGTTAATGAAATCTAGTAAGCATATTAGGGTTGGGCCCAAATCCATCCTTCAGTTTCTTAAAAGTGTTCTTCCTTTGTGAAACTGGCTTCCGTTGTTCTGCCCCCTTCTCAAGGCAATTGAAGGTTTCCTTATAATAAATGGGTGTGTGGTTTGGAGCTCACTTTATCATTGCTGGGGTGGAGGGTGGAGGCAGGAGGAGGGCAAGGAAAGGGTATGTCCCTGGCCAGCCCAGTAAACATTTTTTCCAGCACTCTGCAACTTCCCTGGCTTCCTTATCTGAAGAGACCCCATGGGTGGGCTTGTCCTCATGATGTCTTACCCTGGGAAGTGGGAACACCTGAGAAAGCTAAAGAGAAGAGACCACTGGTGAAATGATTTGTAGAATGAAAGACAGGACACTCGCAAACACCCCTTGGCTACATCAAAACTAACTTAAGCCTAAGGAAAGTCCTAAGGGACACGGGTGGCACTGTGGTCTAAACCACAGAGCCTAGGGCTTGCCAATCAGAAGGTCAGCGGTTCAAATCCCCGCGATGGGGTGACTTCCCGTTGCCCGGTCCCTGCTCCTGCCAACCTAGCAGTTCAAAAGCACGTCAAAGTGCAAGTAGATAAATAGGTACTGCTCCAGCAGGAAGGTAAATGGCGTTTCCATGTGCTGCTCTGGTTTGCCAGAAGCGGCTTAGTCATGCTGGCCACATGACCCGAAAGCTGTACGCCGGCTCCCTCAGCCAATAAAGCAAGATGAGCGCCGCAACTCCAGAGTCGGTCACGACTGGACCTAATGGTCAGGGGTCCCTTTACCTTTACCTTTAAGGAAAGTCCTGCAACTGCCCTGTGGGAATTTAACCATCGTTTTCTCTCAGTGTTGGCAATTCCTGGATGTAATTTATTTTCTCCGTAATGGAGATGGTAAAAGGAACAACAATACGCACTGAACTTTTTGTCGCAGCATTAACATTAGCAGGAGGCAATATCTGAGGCAGTTTTAGGCTTCAGTCCAAACACCACCTACTTAGGAGAAAGCCCCACTGAAGTCAATGCGACTTATTCTGAGTAGAAATGATTAGGATTGGGCTGTGAGTTCCAAGCTCAAAAGCCTGGTGAAATGAAACTTGTTCTCTTATCTCTCCCACAGAGCCAAAAGTGCTGTTCTGACATACCTCCTTCAGAGGGAAGTCCCACAAATAAAACTACTCCTGAAAAAGATTTCAGTCTCGTTCTCTCTAGTTTTGCCCCAGGAGCAGATAGCAGCCAAAGAAATATCTACCAATCTCATTTTATGGGGGCAGCATATGCTCTTAGATTTCTCTGATGGAAATAGGGACCTCCTATTTCGTTGTTGTTGTTGTTGTTGTTGTTGTTGGTTGAGTGGCTTCCAAAAACATAATAAAACATTAAACATTAAAAAGACCTTCCCTATACAGGGCTGCCATCAGACGGCTCAGGGGTCGGAAAACTCTCCAACTACCCTCCAACTAAAGGTTGCATAGTTACTTACTTCCTTGCCTCAGGGGTCACATAATTCCATACCCTCCAACATTTCTCTAATGAAAATACAGTGGTACCTCAGGTTACAGACGCTTCAGGTTACAGACTCCACTAACCCAGAAATAGTACCTTGGGTTAAGAACTTTGCTTCAGGATGAGAACAGAAATCGCACGGCGGCAGTGGGAGGCCTCATTAGCTAAAGTGGTACCTCAGGTTAAGAACAGTTTCAAGTTAAGAATGGACCTCCAGAACGAATTAAGTTCTTAACCCGAGGTACCACTGTAGGGACAGCCTAAAGAAAAGCAGGATATTCAAGGATCAAATCAGAAACTGGGACAGCATCTGTAAATCTGGAACTATCCCTGGAAAATAGGGACACTTGGAGGGTCTGAGGCAGCGAAACATATGTAAGCAGACTCTTCTTTAAATTTAATGTTCATTTCCCTTCTCCATTTCCCACTTCACTAGCTCCCCATAACTAAAATATGCTTTTTAAAAAAAGCCATCCCTATCACACCAAATCAACCTAGCCCTCCTTGTTTAATTGATTAAAACTTCTACTGATTAAAATGCTAGACTGAAAGCCTTTGTTCACTTAATTGGGAGCCATCCCTATTGAATGCAGTGGGATTTACTCCTGAGTATACATGCGTAGGATCAAGCTGCAAAACAATGAAAGTGTGTAGCTTTAATAAATACGATCAAAAGGAATAAAGTTGTAAAATTATGTTAAGATACCTTGGGCTCATAAATGAAGGAAAGAAAGTATTCCTACTGCATTGTCTATTTCTCTCAGGAATTATGAGTTTTGATTGTTTTGTCCTCTCTCTCTCCCCCCCCCCCCCCCGCCGCCACCTTTTCTCTTGTATTTATCTAGGTGTCCAAGATGAAGAGAGCAAAAATACTCGACAAGAATAGTGGGTGATGAAGTTGAATAGAACTGCTTAGTGATTGACCATGGCAGTGGTCAAAATTCAGAGTGCCAAATCAGCTAACTGTGGCGGGGATTAGCACCCTGCAAAACCGCTGATTGATGAGCACCCTCCTATTCTTCGTATCCAACACAACATGACACTTTCTCCAGCCGGCGAATTTGAAACATGAGATTGTTGAATGATCTTGACTTGAAGGGGAAGGTGCTCTTCTAAGGAAAAGGGAAAATTAGAAACAAAAAGGCTTGATGATAAGCACCATGATTAGAGGGTCATGAGAATGATAGCACCCAATGAAAGGTTAGCCCTTAGTTTCCTTTTCTATACAGCCATCACAGGCCATCAGTACAACGTTATGCTGTGGCTGTGCATCTTTCTCTCTATGTGTCTCTGTCTGTTCCAAGGGGAATGTATCTCTCCAGCAATTGCTTTCTCTTTCTTTCTTTCTTTCTTTCTTTCTTTCTTTCTTTCGTTCTTTCTTTCTTTCTTTCTTTCTTTCTTTCCCAATCAAACTAATACAGCACAATCAAAGCAAGCCCCATTGAGTTAGGGATGGGTGGATCTGTCAATTTCAGTTTTTCTCGGTTTCTAATTTTTCCCACTCTTAAGTTGAGTCTCTGCATTTCCTCATCAGTTGTGCTTAAAAAAGAAAAACAGAAACCCTCCTCATGAAAATTCATCAATGTTTAGCGCACATTTCTCCTCGTTTATGCAATCTTTGCCTGCAGTTTTGCCTAATATGTTTATTTATGTCATTATTGATCCAGAGTAGATTCCAATGTATAGTTAGCAGAGTAACAACTTAAACACGTTGCAGGATTCCCCCCCCCCCCAAAAAAAGACCAGAGGCATTTCATCCAGCAGAGCTTTACTGCTACTGAAGGCAAATGAGCATAATGGTCACAAACCCAATATATTCAGGATCGGCACTGTCCATAAGAAATCCAGTTGCAGCAGACTTAACTTAAACTTACAATAACTCACCTAGGGGTGTATTTGACCTCCAAAAACTTGAATTTGTTTAAAGATAATTATGAAAAATGTTGGTCAGAAATTAAAAGAGATTTGGAAATTTGGTCAAGATTGAAACTTTCCTTGTTGGGTTGAATTGCAGCTATAAAAATGAATGTATTGCCGAAAATGTTATTCTTGTTCCAGGCCCTACAGATCGTGGACAAAGTGGAATGTTTTGGAAAATGGCAGAAGGATATTTCTAAGTTTGTCTGGCAGGGCAAAAAGCCCCGAATAAAGTTTAAAATACTAACTGATGCGAAAGAAAGAGGGGGATTTGCCCTGCTGGACTTGAGGCTATATTATGAATCTGCAGCCTTCTGCTGGTTGAAAGATTGGTTTTTGCTGGAGAACACTGATGTCCTGGATCTGGAAGGGTTTGATAATGCTTTTGGGTGGCATGCATATTTGTGGTACGACAAGGTTAAAGTTCATAGATTGTTTAAAAACCATATTGTCAGAAGAGCAATATTTACGGTCTGGACAAAATACAAAGACTTATTGGAGGGTAAGACCCCGAGGTGGCTATCACCGGTGGAGGCCAAGGCCCGTAAGAGACTTAACATGGAGGCCTATTGGCCAAAATATTGGGAAATAATTGAAAAAATTGGAGACAATTGGAGGTTGCAGAGCTTGGAAAAACTTAAAAATAAGGTGCGAGATTGGTTGCATTACGCTCAAATTCAAGAGGTTTTTAAAGTGGACAAAAAGGTTGGGTTCCAGGTGGAAAAATCGAAACTAGAGACAGAATTGCTAGAACCAAAAAACAAATTACTCTCGAGAATGTATAACTTGCTGCTTAAATGGAATACACAGGATGAGACAGTCAAATCCGCCATGATAAAGTGGGCGCAGGATATTGGGCATAACATCATGTTTGAGGACTGGGAAAGGTTATGGAACACCGGAATGAAATTCACGGCATGTAGTGCCTTGAAGGAAAATATTATGAAAATGGTATACCGGTGGTACATGACCCCAGTCAAGCTTGCAAAGATATATCACCTGTCTGATAATAAATGTTGGAAATGTAAGGAGGCGGAAGGGACATTCTTTCACCTCTGGTGGACTTGTCCAAAAGTGAAGGCCTTCTGGGAGATGATTTACAATGAGTTAAAAAGGGTATTTAGATATACCTTTCCTAAGAAACCGGAGGCCTTTCTTCTGGGCATTGTGGACCAGAAAGTGTTAAAGAAGGATAGAACTTTTTTCATGTATGCTACCACAGCAGCAAGAATTCTCATAGCAAAGTATTGGAAGACAAAAGATTTACCCACGCTGGAGGAATGGCAGACGCAGTTGATGGACTATATGGAACTGGCCGAAATGACCGGCAGAATCCGAGACTTGGGAGAAGAAGCAATGGAAGAGGACTGGAAAAAATTTAAGGACTATTTGCAAAAACATTATAAGTTGTATGAATGTTAAGAAAATGCACTATTTAAGAAATTTTAGCTTCAGCAATTGTAATAGGTGAAATGAAAACCAAGGCACAAGAAGTCAGAGGTGGAATTATGAAATAACTTTATTATGTTTAAATCTAAATATATAAGAACTGGGACATAACATTTTGAATTCAGTAACATGATAAATTGAAAGATACAATAAGTTACGAAACAAGATAACAAATTGCTGATGTTTGTAGTACAAAGAATGCAGGGTCTGGAGGTTGTGGGGAAGTTCAGTAGGTTTGTTAAAAAAGGATTATGGAAATTTGTAACCTTTATATTTTTTCTCTTTTATTTTTCTTTTTTTCTGTATTCTGTAAACTCAATAAAAATAATAATAAAAAAAACAACTTACAATAACTCCCCCCAATATAGTCTGCCCCCCCACAAGGTCTGAGGGACAGTGGACCAGTGGCGTAGCGTGGGGGTGCAGGGGGGCCGGCCGCACCGGGCGCAACATCTGGGGTTAGGGCAAATCCACGGGTTAGGGGGCGCAAATCCACGGGTTAGGGGGCGCAAATCCACGGGTTAGGGGGCGCAAATTACTTGCCTTGCCCCGGGTGCTGACAACCCACGCTACGCCACTGCAGTGGACATGCCCCCTGCTGAAAAAGTTTGCTGACCCCTGGACTAAACCTTAACACTACATACAGAACACCACACCAGAAGGAAAGAAAGGCAGAAAGAGTGAGCCAGGCTCCTCCTGGCCTATTATTATAGTCAGCATGAGCTTGACAGAAAGAGATAAGAGAACCATTTAAAACCAGCTGTACTCAGCTTCTCTGAAGGAATAACCCAAACATCATGAAGTTTCTTTCACACAGAGAGGCTTCCAAAATCCTCTTGAATTAATTAGAATAGGAAAGACCAATCACGTTGGCGAAAGACGGGACTCCACAGCTTCATCTGATGTCACAGTGTTATAACGCATATAAAACACTTTTTCTTTACTCTGTGCTCCTCCCAGTGGTCATTCCTCCTCTGGCCACTGCTATGGATGCACGACCTAACTATCTATCTCCAAGCACTGCAGTCAGTTAAGATTCCCACACAGCAGATTAGGTATGGTCACCTTTTAATGTGAACTGAATTGAACTTTCCCCCTATCCCTACTTTCAATAAACTGGAGAGCAGATGTTGGCATAGCATTCGATCATGTAACTTGTTCCACATGCCTGGTCATTTTTGACTCTAGATTCAGAACTAACAGTTGCTAAAAAGGAAATAAAACAGGTGTAACTTCTATGTGTTTGGGAAGGCTTGCCTAAACAAAAATGTTTAAGTAGGCATTGCAAAGAGCAGAGTGACAGCACCTGCCTGGTATAATTAGGCAAGGAGTTTCAAAGTTAAGATTCTGCTACACTAAAATATCTTTTTTCCCCTTGCCTTATTTTAATGGAAAGAGAGCTAAAAGCCATACCACCAAGAAATCTTGCTTTGTAGATCAGTGCGATAAGAACTAACAGGGGCCATTTCCCCTTGGATAGCTAGAAATCTCTTCAAAATTGTTCTCTTTTAGAAAAAAACAGTGAAACATCCAGGATTTATCTGTGGATCAGACATAGAATATTTTTGGAGTGCTGCCCTGAGCTAAAGTCCAAAAGATAATTGTTTTTTATTAGTAGAAGTAACAGTAATATTTTGTTAATTAGCATCTAACTTTCCTGGCAAAATTGCTTTGGGCCTGATGTTAGAGACAACTGCCTTTTGTATGCCCTCCCCACCCCCCTTACTAGACTACCACCTACAAAACGCTCTTAAACTAGACATAGAACAAAATAATAAAGGATTCCAGATGTTGGAGAAACAGCTTGGCTTGACTGAGAGGCACTATGAAGGTGGAAATTACCATTTCGTTTCCTGGAGCTTTTGCACAAAAGATGCAAGAAGGTGCATGTCTGGAAGCGAAACCTGTCCAACCCGTTATACACAAAGTTGTAAGCCCCATACATTTGAACAACTCTATTGGTAAGCGACTGCAATGAGGAAAGAGGAGGGTGAAGTGACAGTATGAGGCATACATCATTGAATGGGCACAGCTAAACTGAAAGGATTCTGGAATTCTGCACTATGAGTTGGAGCCAGCCCAAGACTGCACTCCTAATAACATTGACTCAGATACTATACATTTAAAGCAGTACAGGCATCCCCCCATGCGCATTCTACTCACATGCAACTGCATATATGTGCAGGGATATTTTTTTTCCCCAGATTTTACAAACAATTATCAAAAATAAAAAGAGAATTCCAGAGAATCTCCTAGACTTCCTTCCTCCCCTTTGTGGGCCCTTGTATTAATCTTTTCCCTCCTGCATCTTATATAATTTACCTTAAAAACCATTGTAAACAATTAAAATTATTAGTAGGGTTGCAATAACACTTGTAGTTTAATGTTGAGATTTGGGTATAATGGAGACATAAAAGATTTGGATTATCATAAATTTCCCCCGTTCCTTTTTAAAATCCTGGTCTTTCAGGAAATAAATAAAGATAATAGTATACCAGGAAATGGCAGGAAAGAGCTGGAAAGCCCTCATGCCTCCAGAGAAGACCTTCCCCAGAGCCTGAAGAGGACGTCAGCGAGGGCGGAGGAAGCTCCAAAGAGACCGGAGACACAGTGGGACTTTGTTTAGGCTGCTCAGCCTCTCCGCCTAACAGCTGACATGTGGGGTAGCTCAGCAGCTGCTGCTGCTTTCCTGTGTATCGTCCAGCTGGCCCCAGAGATTCAACTCTAGATATTTTGGTCTGGACTGGAGAGAGAGTGTGAGAGAGAGCAGAGGGCATGTAGAGGCTTTTTAGAGGGTGTTCCCCACTTTATGCAATTTCATTTGGGGGGGGTCACCATAACGTAACCCCTGCATAAGTGCAAGGAGGGGCACCCGTATCATACCACTTTAAACTGTACTGGCTTCCCCCCAAAAATCCTGGGAAGTTCAATCTGCAAAGGATACTGATAGTGGTCAGGAAGCCCTCATTCCCCCTCACAGAGCTACAGTTCTCAAAGTGGTTTAACAACCAATCTCTCTTCCCAGGAAATTGAATAGGGGCGTCCTAACAGCTCTCAGCACTCTTAGCCAACCACAGCTCCCAGGATTTTGGAGGGGAATCCACAACCTTTTAAAGTGTTTTGATGCAGCATTAACTGTATCATACAGATGGGGCATCAGAAGTAAGTCTCATCTAATTCAATGGGACTTACATCCAGTCCCAGGTAAGTGGGATTAGGACAGCAGCCCAAGTTACTTGCTCCTAAGTGAGCAGAAATCAATGGGACAAGTTAGACATGACTTAACAAACCCCACTGATTTCAGCTGGAAATAAGTGCAACTAATTTAGCCTCCATATTATGTGATTTTATTTATTTACTCTGTTTATTTGTATACCACTTATTCCCAGAACTGTCCCTAAGTGGCTTACCAAACAAACAAACAAACAAACAAACAAATGGTTGTAGCCAACTGAGCACTATCTTAGGGAAGACCCACTGAAATCAGTGGGCTGAGGTTAGCCATGTGCATTATTCTCTATAGGTCTGCTCTGAGTAGGACTAACGTTGAAGACAATAAATGAACACAATAAAGCCAGCACACACACACACCCTAAAAGCATAATGACACACTTTGAAAAGAGTCCTGGAAATGCCTCAGCAGCCTGGCCACAAAGTCCCTGTAAGGTGGATGAAGGCTCAGAGGCACATATGGTCTTCAAAAGGCAAATGATATAAGTTTCTCTCTGTTTACTTGCCGCACTTTATCCCATTGCATTATACTGTTTCTAAACCCATAGCAGAAACTATTTATAAACCATCACCCCCAAGGTCTTGCAGGTGCCCCGGACACTTGGAAACATATGGACCACTGATGCTCTCAAACATATGTGGATTAACTGCTTTTTCTGTCCCAGCTGGAGTTCTGTGCTCCCTTGCTAATCTGGGCATAGTGTCCCATTCTACGATGCTGTAACCAAGCCATTTAGAACAGTCTCTTCCATAAAAGCAAGGTAGAAACAGGGATAGGGGAATTTGTAACCCTCAAGATGTTGCCAGACTACAATGGCAAGAAAAGCTGATGAACTATGCAGAATTGGCTAAGCTAACAGATAAACTAGAGAGAAGGGCAAAAAGAACTTCAAAAGAGTCTGGGAACCATTTACAGTTCATTTGCAGAAACAACAGAATGGACTGGATTCACTGGCAGGATTTGAATAAACATTCACAATTTCAGAGATATTTTAGAGAAATTATGAGGGATTTTATTTTTGTGCGGGAAAAGCAGGATACAATAAATAAAACTAAATAACTCAGCAGAGGGGGAGTTGAGGGAAGTCCAGAGGAGGGGAGGGAGAATAATTGTAAATAACATGATGAATGAGATTTGCATCATTATTTGTTATAAAATTCAATTACTTTTTTTTAAAAAAAAAAAGATGTTGCCAGACTACAATTCACATAATTCTTTTCATTTTAATGCAAACCTAAATTCTCATTTCCTAAGACAATACACAAAGCAAAATACAGCTACCCATTGAAATATCCCAATCTCTGGATTTGGCAATGCACTTCTCCAAACTCCCAAAATGTGTACAAAAATGAGTCTGGAAGCCACCAAGTTGGCTGGCTACCCCATGGGTTGATGATGCATTTTGTCACTGATTGGCTCAAGTGTCATTACGAAAGCAAGGCTCACAATTTACAAGGCTTTGTCATAGCCATATGTTCAAAACAGAGCTAACCACATGGCTTGGAGACCACCCTAGTGAGAAAATGAAAGATTAGCGTGAAATGCCATTGCAGTCCCCACTGGAGCTTCCAGTTCAAAACCGAGCTGGTTCTTTATCATGACTTTCAATGCATAGTGTATATCATTTTCAGATATTTCACATGTGTTGATTATTCCTGGGAAGGCTTCCAAACATTTAGAAGTTCATTTCGGATAATCATCAAAAGCCTGGCGCATGGGAAATTTGTAGTCTGGAAATCATAGTGAAACTCTCACAAGCTTTCAATTTTCTTCCCTTCAATACTTCTTAGTTTTGCTTGTTTCTCTTCTATCTTACACAACAAGCAACGCAGTGACTTAAAAGTATACATCTGCTACCAGACCTGACCACAGGGAGCCATTAAGCAGATCCCAGTCCCAGCCTCCTGCTCCACAGCAGGTTTACATCTGCTCTGTACATGTTTTGTTTGCATGAATATTAGATACAAAAGGAATGCAGGAGTTTTAATCAGATGACCAGCCTTGTTGCCTGGACATATGGTGGAAAGGAAAGTATGATGTCCAGTCTCCCTGACTGCCATCTCCACATGCTCCTTGGGTTTATGCAAATATAAGTTGTATGCACATAGATTCTAAAATGGGAAACTCAAATTAATGCAGGAACACAGTGGATGCAATCCTGCTCCTGTCTAGGGCTGTATACACACCATACATTTAAAGCACACTTAAAGCACATCCCACTCACAAAAGTATCCTGAGAACTGCAGTTTTCTCCTCCAGAGCAACAATTCCCAGCACCCTTAACAAACTACAGTCCCCCCCCCCCAATTGATGGGCATAGCCATTCAAATTGTGTGTGTGCACCACGTCATGTGATCAATTGTGGGAAAATTGTGGGTAACAGGAGAGGATATACAGTGGACGCTCGGGTTGCGAACGTGATCTGTGCGAGATGCATGTTCGCAACCCGTAGCATTCGCAACCCACATCTGCACGGCTGTGCATGCGCGGGTTGCAATTTGGCGCTTCTGCGTGACCGCCGAAACCCAGAAGTAACCCGTTCCGGCACTTCCGGGTTTCGGCGGTCCGCAATCCAAAAAAACACAACCTGAAGCGGCTGTAACTCGAGATATAACTGTACAGTGGTACCTCAGGTTAAAAACTTAATTCGTTCCGGAGGTCCGTTCTTAACCTGAAACTGTTCTTAACCTGAGGTACCACTTTAGCTAATGGGGCCTCCACTGCTGCTGCACCGCCCATGCACGATTTCTATTCTCATCCTTAAGCAAAATTCTTAACCCGAGGTACTATTTCTGGGTTAGCAGAGTCTGTAACCTGAAGTGTCTGTAACCCGAGGTACCACTATATTCATTAATCCTTCCTAACTTGCACTAGCAAGTTTCCTTATACATCAGAGTGCTTTCCCCCTTTTACACAGCAGGAAGCTGGTTGCAGACTCGTGTGAGTCTCTTAAGATAATAAGCAACTCAATCAGGCTTGCCCAGATTGAGATATATTCTATTGTTCCTGGTCAGACCCCTTTGAACGCTCCTAAAAGAATAAAGACACCACAGTCTTATTCATAAGTAACAAAAAGAAGTTTTACTCGCGATCAGGCAGAGCACAGTGTGATCCCTGAAGGCAGGCTTTAGGCTTAAAGTTACAAATATGTACAAACAGGTTTTCTCCATATGGGAGATAACCAAGGGACTGCTGGCTGACAGTGCAGCAGTGCAGTCCAGGTGAAGCAGGAAGCAGACAGGTCAAAAAAGAAGGGAGGTGGCTACGTGACTTGGTGTTTTACCAGGTCTGGAAAGTTCACGCCCACCTACTAGTCACATGCAAAGGAAAGGATGCTCCAGGCCAGGTGTAACAGGAAGTTCAGCTAGCAGGACCAACATTCCCCTGCATATATACTCTAGGCAAACAGAAAGTTTTGTACCTGACTGCTCCAGAGGATTGCATTCCACATCAATTATGCAGGGCAGGGCTTACCTGGCCCACCCCCAATATTTTATCCAAGTTGGCACCCCTGTGCTGATGTGATCACTTGAAAGCTGGTTGGCAACCTGAAATATACTCGGAGTCGAGAGTGGATTTCATGCTCTTTATTCAGCTCATAGTGGTGAGGAGGAATGAAAGTTCCCCCAAAATATCTGCTTTATATACATTATTTATACAATGGGCTGCACATGATTGGCTAATTCTGGGATTCTCCTGTAGGCCAATCAGGTTGTGGATTCACTTCCACCTGGAGCTGGATTGGGTGGCTCCTGCGGACCAATCATACTGCTGCATTGTTCTAGGACCAATCAGACTGCTGCATTCTGAATCCTATTGTTCTAGGATCAATCAGACTGCTGCATTTTGGATCCTATTTTTTCTAGGACCAATCAGACTGCTGCATTTTGGAACCTATTCAACTCAGTACATAACACCACCGATGTTTCAGTAGAACCATTTCCCCCTGACGGAATGTGCAGCACCGAATGTGCTTGAGCTGCCTACATAGCTAATCTATCCCACTACCGTTACAAAAGCTGAGACTCCAAATTCACTGCGAATGCACCCCGGCTGAACTGATGCTTTCGCAAGGATCTGGAAAACATGCTTGAATCCAAATTCTCATTTTGCATTTTAGGTGATTTGGAAATTGTAAAGGTTGAGTACAGTCAGCTCCTGCATCCTTCCCAGTCCCCCAAGCTCCCAGCCTCTCCCTAGGATGCCTGCCAATTGAATTGCAAATCTGGCAGGCCATGCTCAACTTCTTTTGAAGCCAGGCCACCCACTTCACCACCAACACTTTGCCTTGGAAATAACACCCATTAGGGAAGAGGAAGACCTCCTTGCCAAGAGGAGAGAGGAAACACACCTTGATTGCCAAGCAGCAATCTGCAAAAAGTGGGGGAGTATTTGGATCCAGGAGGAGGAAATCCCATTGTCCTTGAAGGATTATTTTTTTTCCAAAAACAGTAAAAATAAAGCACTTCAGCTCAGCCTTTGTGACCTGAAATCAGGGCTGCAGGTTTCAATTAGCACATATGTGCAACTCCAATAAAGATCAAGTCTGAACTGCAAATTTTAAATATTTTCATGGATGTTCAAACTGCCCCCAGTCAAGAAAACCTGGAAAACTGTCATTCTTTGGAGGGTCGGGCATATCTAACACAGAATTCTTGGCATGTATAGAACTGCATCCCCACCAATGTCAGCTCCAGGTTTGGAGTGTAGGTGGGGGCTTGGCAAAAGACTTTCCTGAGTAGCCTTATCTTCTTGATTCTGTTGTTGACTTGCCCATCCTTGTAAACCAAAAATGACATCACCATCTAGGGCAGGGGTGGGAAACCTCAGGCCTGGCAAAACAGGGATTGTTGGTTTGACTGCAATAACATCCCCCAAAAGGAGCAGGGTAAGGCCAAGCAGAAGCTGTTTTTGTTTCCCCACTGTCCTGTTACTGGTCACTTACTTAGAGAGGGCAGGTGAACAGGAAGCAATATGATGGTGCTCAAAGTTGCCTGCTTGGTTGCAAATGGTGCAGGCTGGCTCGCCCAGTTCATGTTCGTATCACCCGAGAGATAAAGTATGTTTGTTGCTTTTTGGGATACTTTGTTCCTGTGTCAGACGTGGTCCATGAGTGGAGTGAAACCACTATGCTAGCGGTGCAGTTGGCGAGGTGCAAACACACCAGCAGGAGCACCAGATTAGCTCCTTCATATCTTTTGCACTGCAATGACCTCTATGCTCTCTCGACCCTCTTCCTCTGCCTTCCAGTACTCAACGTTGACTCACCTGCTGGAAAGCTACTGCAGCAGTTCCACCCCCATGTAGAGAGCCATTTCTACTTCATGTACTGCCATTCATGTGCTGGACTATGGAACTGGAAGCTCAGGCTAAGGAGAAGTGTCCTCAGATGATGCCTCAATTCTTCCCCTCCATGGCGTGTTCTCATTCCATCTGTAGAATTTTGCTAATTTATGAATTGCCTTTCACATAAGTCCCAAGGCAATTTACAACCGTGCAATAAATATGACTAAAAATATGTTTGAAAAAGATAAGCTCCCCCGCCTCTCAAGATAGATACTTCCGCTGGTGGAAAGATTGAAAGGGAAGCACATAGCCTTTCTCCGGCTAGCAGTGCAACACTAAGCCAATGCCAGCTATACTGGTGCTTCCGTCTATTAATCAGGCTGCCCTCTGAGTGATTTCTACAGGAAAACGACCAAACTTCATAACAGGCAATCAGAGGAAGGCGTCTCTCCTTTTGAGCACGCTGCAATCCGGAGAATGAAATATTTCCTTTTTAAAAAGTAACTCTCAATCACACACACACACACACACACACAAACTGAAAACGTTTTTTTAAAAAACAAAACAAAACAAAACAAAACCCATCATTCAAAAATGTAGAGCTGCAGACGTTCCCATAATAGTGGTGTAGAAATTAAGAGCATCATACTAGGTGCCCACCACCTTCTCAAGTACTGACCTAGCAGGCTTGATTTAAAAGAAAAATTACAAAAATGTAAAAGGTTACAATGAATTCTTAAAAACAGGTGAATAAAATCAGCAAGAGCTAAAATGAAATACACTGTTACCTCGGGTTACATACGCTTCAGGTTACAGATGCTTCAGGTTACAGACTCCGCTAACCCAGAAATAGTGCTTCAGGTTAAGAACTTTGCTTCAGGATGAGAACAGAAATCGTGCTCTGGCGGCGCGGCAGCAGCAGGAGGCCCCATTAGCTAAAGTGCTGCTTCAGGTTAAGAACAGTTTCAGGTTAAGAACAGACCTCCAGAACGAATTAAGTACTTAACCCGAGGTACCACTGTAAAACAAATGTAACTCCTATGTGTCTGGATAGGCTTGCCTAAAACAAAAACCAAATATTTTAAACAGGTGATGGAAAGAATACAGCAAAGGGGCCTGCCTGATGTCAATAGGCAGGGAGTTCCAAAGGGCAGCTGCTGACACACTATTTGAACTACCACACACAGAAGTCTTGTTCTTTGTTGCTCTAGATGTCAGGAGGAAATGGCAAGGAGTCAAATTCTGGCTCACTATTAGAAGTTGCTTGACCGTGGAAAAGACAGTGTCATGGGACATGGTGGACTCTCCTTTGTGGAGAGAAAGAGGGCCTTCTCGGTAGTGGCACCCGCCTTGTGCAATGCCCTCCCATCAGATGTCAAGGAAATAAACAACTCTCTGACTTTTAGAAAACATCTGAAGGCAGCCCTGTTTATGGAAGTTGTTTACGTTTGATGCTTTATTTTATTCATTTTATTTTTAATATTATTAAATATTAAAAACATTATTTTAATATTAATATTTTGTTGGAAGCCACCCAGAGTGGCTGGGGAAATCCAGCCAGATGGGTGGGGTATAAATATTATTATTATTATTATTATTATTATTATTATTATTATTATTATTACTGTTTCATGTATTCTGCACTGTGGAGCCTGTACTGTGCCTAGGGTTGGGCTAGATTACTGCTAAGGTTCCTCCAAGCTCTACAATTCTGTGATCCTAAGATAACATTCCATGGGAATGTGCCCAAAACTTGCAGAAGTGCACAGGGGTGGAAGTGGGGGACAGAATGAAAATAAATAAAAGAGGGTGGGAGGAAGAAAAGGCAAAATGCTCCTTATTTCTGCTAGGTCCATTGCTAAATACTCACTTTGCCATTAGAAATTGCTTTTAAATTTTACTGATGTATAACAGTAACATTGGCTTGCACTCCCTCACTCAACTTTTACTGCAATGGTTGTTAGGCTGGGGTTTTTAAAAGTTTATTGGCTACATTTCCTAGGCAGCAAAGCATCACCAGTGTGAGAATAACCCCAGGTAGCTGTTCAGCTAAGGTGTTCAGCGAAATATTAACTTTCTTGGGATTTCATGGGCCTACATTTTAAGGTCCCTAAGTAATAGTGAGGCATCAGAGCTAAAAGGCTTGGTGAAGCCGCGGAAGTGAAAACTCAGGTTAATCAATTCTCATCAATTCTCAGCCTGAAATACAATGCTCACACTACAGGCTGCCTCCTCCCTTCTTCCCTTCTGTACTTCAAACAAACAGACCTCCTAGGAAAAGCTCGGGCCAGAAGCCATTTCAGAAACCTGTCTGCAGATGTGCTGCATCCTGCTTTCATTAGGATGCCCACCAGCTAACGAGAAAGCAGGGAGCTCAGTGGTAGAACCTGTGTAGAAACATACAGACACTGACATAGCTAGGGGGGTGCGGGAGGGGCAGATTGCCCTGGGTGGCTCTGGGCCTGCAGGGCACCTGAGCCATCATGTCCCAAGCTGCCCGAGCTCCAGGAGGGACGCAGTCACTCTGGCATGTGGTCCACCCTCACAGGGTCCCCTGCCCCCCCCCAGCACAGCACACTCACCCTCGCCATCAGCGGGGCTTGCTATGCCAGCATACAGAAGGTCCCAGATTTTATCCCTCTTGGCAGTGAGTCCTGGAAGACCTGCTTCCTGCCTTGCAGGCCTTTCCCCACTTTGCCTGGGTGGGCACGGCCTTGACTGACTCCAGCTACAAAAGCTGAGGCTGCTGAACAGATTCGTGGGCTGGGGTGTCATTTTTTATATCTCTATTTTAGATCTTCTTCCAACTGGTGTGGAAATTGTTCGGTGTGGCTGTGTATTTTTTGATGCTTCGTTTATTGTTTACGACTACAATGGTACTTTGAGTTAAGTACTTAATTCGTTCTGGAGGTCCGTACTTAACCTGAAACTGTTCTTAACCTGAAGCACCACTTTAGCTAATGGGACCTCCCACTGCCGCTGCGCCGCCGGAGCATGATTGATTTCTGTTCTCATCCTGAAGCAAAGTTTTTAACCCGATGTACTATTTCTGGGTTAGCGGAGTCTGTAACCTGAAGCGTATGTAACCCAAGGTACCACTGTACTTTTGTTACGGTTGCAACCAGTGCCATTTTTCCAGAAAAGGTGGTGCCAGAACTCACCACAAACACCTCAAACCTTGAGCCTGCTTTTGGCTTTGGAGAGGCGGTCTAGAAATTAGTCAGTTGACTGATAATCCTGACATCTCATATGGAACCTGGGAGAGATGCTGCCAGCCAGTGTAGACACGCTGAGCTAGATGTTCCAATATCCATCAGTATAAAGCAGCTCCTTTATGGGAGGGTAGGACCCAGGTTTAGCTCCAGCATCTCCAGGTAAGATCAGTGCTGGACTAAACCCTGTGGAGGCTCCTAGGCAGTCGAAATCTCAGGGGGATAACACTGAACTAACAAAGCTTGATTGTAATTTTCTTTAAAGATCAAATAAATATTTTGATCCGTTGTTGCAGAGCCCCTAAAAGACATGGGTCTCGTAGACAGGTGCCTGCTCTGCCTTTTTAGTAATTTGGCACTGGGTAAGACTGGTGGTTCGAATCCCCGCCACGGGGTGAGCTGCCCTTGCTCGGTCCCTGCTCCTGCCAACCTAACAGTTGGAAAGTGCGTCAAAGTGCAAGTAAATAAATAGGTACTGCTCCGGCAGGAAGGTAAATGGTGTTTCTGTGCACTGCTGTGGTTCGTCAGAAGCGGCTTAGTCATGCTGGCCACATGACCCGGAAGCTGGCTGCGGACAAATGCCGGCTCCCTCGGCCTATAGAGCGAGATGAGCGTGCAACCCCAGACTCATCCACGACTGGACCTAATGGTCAGGGGTACCTTTACCTTTACCTAAGATTTGGAAAGAGTCCTGACCAAATCTTGGTGTAATGAACCGAGCAGGGGTGGTTTAATCCCTGTTTGGGGATCCCACACACACCCCGGCTCTTGGAGACCCCACCCATTTTAGTGTGTGTGTGGGGGGGGGGGAGAAATAGACCTGGGTTGGGCAGCAAAACCCACCTAATTCTGCTGCATGCACAGCCACACTTTATGAGCACGTTTCTTTGCTCAACAGCAGAAGCGAACCGTCCATTTGCCTCTCAGTCCGCTAAGGGACAGCATCGCTCCGCTCTTAATCGCCTGCTTTTTCTGAGCCACCATTCGGGTTCCTTGGAAATACGCGCTCTGGCCGCTAAACCGCGCTGTTACACAGGTTTTCCCAGCCGCGCAGATCCAGCCTTGCGTACGATAATAGCTAGGAAACTCGGTATGTAGCAACCCAGAGCGCGCACCCGCCGCCCATCCCTACCCCGAACGTCGTTCCTTTTTTTTTTTCCAGTGGAGAAGCACATTTAAACACCTGTCCCATAAAGCGGCTCTTTCAATATGAACGATGGGGCTATTATGGGAGGAAGAGGGCCACCTCCCACCCACATCCTATGGATTTTACAACTTGGATCCACAGGTCTGGAGGTTGCATGCATCTCCCCCCACCCCGAGAGAGAGAGAGAGAGAGAGAGAGAGAGAGAGAGAGAGAGAGAGAGAGAGAGATAGATTTGGGGAAATAAAACCGTCGCCAGCAACGCGCAACAATGGCCACATTAATCTTGCGCAATTAGCGTTATAACCCTTGGCAGCTCTACAGACGCGAAAAACAAAGCTTTATGCAAATAGACCCTCCTGTCTTCCATCCCCCCTTTCTTCTTCTGTGAGTGGAACTCTTCGCACCCCCGAACTCCCCCCCCAATCATCTCCCTCCCTCCCCTGTGTCTCTCTGGCGCTGCTTTTTCCCCCAGACTGTTTTAATGATACGGTACATTGACTAACTTAAAATTAATTATAAGGTTCTTGACCAAGAGAGAGAGAGAGAGGAGGAGGAAGAGGAAGAGGAAGGGAGTGGGAGAATCAAAGGGAGACAGGCTTGATGTGGGGTGGGGAGAGGGGAGGCTGCGCTATTCAGAGGGTTTGGTATTCAGAGAATGAGCCACCTGCGCTTGGCAGCGCTGCCCAGAGAAAAACAGACAGTATTGTGCGCACCTCGGGAGGGATGGAGGGCACTTGAGGGATGGATGGAGCCCGGCTCAGTTTGGCTGCTGATGCTGCGGATGCAGCGGGGAAGGATGGATGTTCAGGAGGGCTTGCAGAGAGAAGCGGTTCTCCGCGGGGTGCGCACCGGTGCTTCTTCCTACAGGCCACCGGGATGAAAATATTTCTTGAGCGCCAGAAAGGAAGTTGCGGTTTAGATCTGTATCCAAACTGCCCAGGAGTTGTGGCGCAAAGGGACTGAGGGGAGGAGGCTTCTCTGCAAAAGTTTTTGGCTTTGCTGGGAACCGCTCCTGGCCCAGGTGCCCCTTTGGCTCGTCGCTCCCTAGCGCGGCTAAGAAAAGGCTAGCACGACCAGGTCAAAGTCCTTGCGCCGTTTGACTCTCTCGACTCCATTGCGAGGGGGGCGGGGGGGGGAAAGCACACAGTAAGATTCAATGGAGTGACCGGATTTTTAAAAAATGTGTGCGAGAGAAGTGGAGGTAGGACGAAAGCAGGGGCATTTTGTGACGGGGGTGGGCAGAGTTATAATTCTGCTTCTGCACGGAAAGTGGCACGCGGTGCCTTGCCTCTCTCCATAGAGGGTTCGTCTGAAATGAGGGATTGAAAGCGATGTGCCGGGACCGGGGTTGGGGCTGATAGTCAAAACAGGGCAGAGGAAAATAATCTCTGAATTTCCCCGCTCTTCTTTCCGGTCGATACTCCGATATTGTCTCTCTCCCTCCCCCCCCCCCCCCCATGGTTCTGCTGTCAATTGGCTTCCGAAAGTGGCGGGTTTTGCCGCGCAGTCGGTAAGTATAAATGAATCTGATTTTTCCACCACCGAGAGAGAGAGAGAGAGAGAGAGAGAGAGAGAGAGAGAAAGAGAGAAAGAGAGAAAGAGAGAAAGAAAGAAAGACGGAGTGGACGAGTTTGCCTTCCAGCAGCAATTGAAACTGCACCTGTCCGCTCCGGATTGAGTTGCCCGTTTCCTCCCTTTGGCGCTGGAGGGGAGAGTTTGGGTGATTTGGCGCAGGGCCTTGATTTATCCCCTTTCTATCAGTGATTAATGCGGCTTAATTAGCTAATCTCCAAACCATTATTTACAGCTGGTGCGGACAAAGGGAAAACCTGATGAACCAGCACTTAAGTCGCTTTGAAATTATGGAGTTGTAGGAAGGAAACGGGCGTTGGGACGGGAGCTACAGAAGGGAAGGGCTCCTGATTTTGAGCAATTTGGGGAAGGGGCATCTTCTGAACGCCCTGACCAAAGTGGTCGTGCGCTTCCGAAAGGCGACTTGCTGCCTTTTTTAAAAAAAGGAAGCAGCAAAATTGAAATGATCGTTCATGTGTCCGGCTTGCAGCTCGGGGCACTCCTTACCTACGAGTAAGTCCCACTGAAATAAATATGGCTTCCTTACGCTGAATGAGAAAACATGTAGAGCGACAACGGGCATCATAATCGGAGCCATAAACAATGTGCACCGGTACTTTTGGATCAGTGTGCGAGGCGCGCATTCCTAGCTTACAGGTGTTTGACGCACACCAGAGGTATATAATTAGGCTCGTATAGGAGTGTGTGTCCCATCCATGTAGGTTCGGTAGAAATGGGAAATGCCCTTCCCTGGGAAATGCAAACAATTTCTAATGTATTGTAGTATGCATCTCTGTGTTTCCAATTTTAAAATCGCCTGCCACTGGCAGATTTCCTCTTGCCAGACTTTCTTCATGCGCTATCAACTATATAAGACTTGTGACTCATAATTGCAAAGCAGAGAGGGGCTCCCTTAAATTGCGCTCACTTGTTTTGGGGATTTATTTCTTTTTTTTTACTCTCCCTCCCGTATATCCCCTTTTGCCTTTCCTTTCCTCTCTCTTCCTTCCCAGGCTTTGTAAAATCGCCAACTCGGTTTCAGATAAGAATCTCCGGCATCAGATCAAATCGAAACGACCCAAGGCTTAGCAGTGATGCGGAGAGTTGAGTCCTTCTCTCCTCGTTCGTTCCGTAGTCCGGCGCTTCTCCGTTAATCGGGAGCTCTCCTGCGTCAAATGCTCAGTTGCTTCTTCCGCCAGACCTGCAGAGGATGCGGACGCTGGCAGGGGAATGTGGACGACGGCGACGAAGTTATTTACAAGCAAAAGGAAGGAGTCCGCAATTCTCCGAACTCTTATTCTGGGACGCCATCCCGAACAATGCGCCACCTCTATAATTTTTTGTCTCCGTTGACTTCTAGTGACGAGAAAGGCACAGCCTGGTCTGTTCCCCCCTCTTCTCCTCCCCGCCCCCCAGTATTTATTATTGTCATTATTAGGATTATCATTGGGATTGGTGGGGGGGGGGTTGTTTTAATTTGGTTTTTGAAAGCCTATAGGGCTTCTCTATTATTATTATTTAGGAGGGGGGAAATAATCTGAGCATATATATATATATATATATATATATGTGGCAAACTGGAAATTTCAGAAGAAATTTCTCGTTGTTCATAAAAAAATATTTTTTATTATTTTTAAGGGCCTTGAACTGGCGAGGACACTTAGAATCAAACGCAAACTTTTTTCTTTTCCTTTTTAAAGGAAAGTAGAAGGATTCAAGAGTCGACGTGTTATCTGGACCAACCCAAAGCCAATGGATATTCTTGGAATAGGAAAGATAAGAACGAGGGAAGGGAAGATATATCCAAATCTTGCTCAATCACGATTTTCCCCAAATGCTAAAAATAGGAAAATAAAATCTGGAAAGAATGGAGAACAGATTCCCCACCGACCCAAAACCACAACTCTCTTCCTCCTGTTCATCTTTCCTGGAAAACTCCCCACCACACACACGAGCGCGAGCGCGCGCACACACACACTCCGAAAGTAAATTAAAGACGAAGGCTTAATGGAAAATAGTGGATACTAAATAGAAAGGCATATACAGTATTGCTTCAACGTTAAGGGAGATGTCCTCTCCCAAGACCCAGCCCAAGTATTTGAGGCAGGGTATGGGTCTGCTTCGCCCCTGGCTGATCCAGAAATGTTTTAAACGTTCCGTAGTATTGATTTGTTTAGGGGGGGAAATATCAATAGGTCGCTTTTCTTAGTAGAACTTTCTCAAATGGACAGCGGCAGTTATTATGATCGCCGTCATCGTTATTTTCAACAACCAGGGAAATGGTTCTTTTTCAACTTATTTCTCCCCCCCCCCCCCGTCTTATATTAAATTATGGGAAGTGAGAGTGCAGGAGCGGGTGAGGGGCGGCGGGGCATCTGTTTAATTCGGAGCAACCCCGATCCGATTGTTTTGAGAGATGAATGGGGTGGGGGAGTCGTTTCCATGTTTGACGATTATTAATCCCTGCCTCCACTTTCAATTCTGATGGGGGGGGGGCAGGAGAAAAAGAAGAAGAAATGGATTAGAAATGGTATCAAGAGGGATTATTCGTTTATATCAGCCAGATGGAGCCATACGGGGCGATTGGAAAGCAACAAAGGGGAGAGGATTTTTATTATTCTTTTTTGTAATGGTTAGGAGGAATTATTTGCGGGGGGGGGGAGAGATTTACAAACAAGCAAGCCACTGAGTTGTTGCAGAGGTGGCGAAAGGGGAGTGAAATGCCTCTGGTTCCTTTAACTCTGTCGCTTCCCTTTAACTGGATATAACTGTTTACAGAGAGAGAGAGAGAGAGAGAGATGGCGCAATTTTGGATTTAAAGCGGGGTAAGCGACAGAGGATCTCTCCTCCCAAGCACGCATCTCTCTTTGCTTGGGTTAGCACAGGCTACTTCTATTTTATCTCCCCATCACCCCCTTCCCATCATTATTTTAAATTAAATACAACCCCTGGAAAATGTTTCGAGTATCATCTACTTAGGACGAATACAAGTTGGGGGGGGGGAGAGCGGAGAAGGGATGAGGAAGAGGGGAAATCCATTCAACCACCAGTGACCTCAGAATGCACCTGCTGATTGGATACAAAGAACTGGGGGGTGAGGAATTAAGAGGGAGACCCCCCCCATCTCCAGCCCTCCCCTCCACCATGCGGGCTTATACGATTACAAGGGGTGGGGGATGATAGTTAACCAAAGCCAACCCAAAACGTCCTTCAAAGCTGATATCTATCTATCTATCTATCTATCTATCTATCTATCTATCTATCAGTCTATATTTATATCATATCTCTCTCTCTCTCTCTCTCTCTCTCTATGTATGTATCATCTATCTATCTATCTCTATCTAAAACTGAGATAATATAAACTGAGGAATATTTTTTTAAAGAGAGAGAGGGAGAGAGAAGCCTTCGATAAATAACAAATCTTCTAAATCCGAATAAATTGTTGTTGTTGTTCTTGAGGGTCACGGGTAGGGTTTTTTGTTTTTGTCCCCCCCCCAACCTCCTCCTGCTAATTCACTCCAAAACCACCCAAATGAAATAAGCCGCACCACCCCACAAAACAAAACTCTCTCCGGCGCTCGCAACAAAAATGCACTAAAGGGATGTGATCTTTCGGGCTTAAAATGCTTTATTGATTGAAATAATTGAAGCATTATTTGGATTTGTTCTGACACCGACGCTGATTTAAAGATTTCTCCTCTTATCGATCGTTGTCCCGGCGCAAAGAAAACGCTGTCCGATCTGAGCAGGAATCCATCTATCTATTCCCTCTTTCCTCTCTGCTCATATGCAGAATAAAAATAATAATAATGCGCTTATTTATTTGTTTTTATGTCGCGTAGTCCCACTCCCTCTTTCTACTCTTTCAGTGGTAAATCATCCCAATTAATCCCTTCGCCGCTCCCCTCGCCATAGAGCCTCTTATCTTCGGTGCATCTGCTTTCAGTTTGCACGTTCAGTGAACTGCGGCGGACAATAGTTGCAGGGAGGGCGGGGGAGGAAGGGGGAAAAATCCCTCAACATAGAGGGAGGAGAGATGGCAACTCCCCAGCTGTGTTCCATTTCGGCCGCGAAGGAAAAGGAAGACGCCCCCTCCGCCCAAAGATCCCCTCCTGCTCCTGGCCTGCGCCGGGAAGCCACCCCCAGGCTGCGGAGGGACCTCTCTAATGGGGCGGAATCGGTGGAAGCGGTGCGTCCGCAGGAAGAGCAGCTCAGGCCAGTGGAAGTCTGCCCAAGGTGGGCTTCAGACCCAGGAAAGGATGCGAATGGTACCCAAAAGGGAAGAGAGCGCGCGAAGCTGGTGGGGAGCGAAGGGGTTAAGTGGGCAAGGAGAGGGAGGGAGGGGAGAAAAGTAATCGAACAATGAGGGTGTCAGTATATTTGCCCCCCCCCTACAGATCCGACGTTGCGACTCTGCACTATCCAGTTCTTGCACATTTATTCCCCTTAAGTCTGCCATATCCTGCAGGCTTTAGCCAACTAAATTCTACTCAGAGTAGAACGCACTGGATTTAATGGACCCAGTTTCACCATGTCCATTAATTTCAGTGAGTGTATTCCTAGTATGGCTAACATGGAATGTATCGCAGCCAAAACATCCATCTTTTTCTTTCTTTCTTTCTTTCTTTCTTTCTTTCTTTCTTTCTTTCTTTCTTTCCACAGCCTCCGGCCAGAAGAACTGTTTTGACTACTTTCTCTAAATAAATACTCGAAAACAAACAGCCCACCAGCTTTTGGTTGGTTCCCCCCCCCCCCAAAAAAAAAACTATGCCTGCTCTCCCATAGGTTTCTCCAGAGGGAATTCCCATTGGACGAGAGGGAGGCATTGGAAACCCATCGAACGTGGCTGTCCTCCTCCTTCTCCTCCCCCTCCCGTTCGCTTCGGAAGGTGCCAATTGCGCGGTACCCTAGAAAAGGCAGAGGACCACGGCATTCCCTGTTTGCGGGCGTTCCCTGAAACATAGACAGATGGAGGGGTGGAGAGTGTGTGTGTGTGTGTGTGTGTGTGTGTGTGTGTGTGTGTGTGTGTGTGATGTGAGGGAAGAGGGAATCCGATTGTCTGTTTCCACACACACAAACACACCCCTCCCCAGCGCAGCAGATCTCGTTTTGGCCTGGAAAAGGCGGTCTAACTCCACTCAAGTCCGCTTGGGAAAGTAAAAGCTTATAGGGCGGGGTGGGGGGAGGAGGAGGAGGAGAGAGATGCATGTGGCTTTAATAGCAGTGAAAGTATTACAGAGGGATCAGATTAAGCGAGAGAGGGGGCTTTTGAACATCTGTCTAATGCAGCCAATAGAGATGACATTAGTGATATTGGAGGGAGAGAGGGAGAGGGAGAGGGAGTAACAAACAGATCGAGCCGGGATTATGAGAAACCCTCCCAATCCGATTAGTCCCTGCCCCTCTTCTTTCCCTCTCTCTTTCTCTCTCTCTCTGCCAGCCGGATCCTAAACCCAGGGAAGACTAGATTGGATAATAACGTGCTGTTAGCACCCTACGGTTGGTTTGAGGCTCTGCAAGCCCAGAGGCTGGAGGAGAGAGAGAATAACTCACAAATGATGCTGCAGCGGGAGAGACAGAGGAGCCCGGTCTCATCCCGCCCAGGTACCCTCTTGCCTGCAGCGGAGCGTGGAGGGTCAGGCTACAAGTCGCCCCGAGCTAAGGAATATTAAGAAGAAAATTCTTCCCGCTAGAGTAGAGGGCTCCAGCGTTATCTTCCAGGCAGGGATGTTGTAGCTTTGCCCTGCTGACTATTCTTTCTAAGGCAACCTTTCTATGTGTGGGGGCTACCTGGCGCCGCCCAAATTTTGCTGGACTCTGATTCCCATCATCCTTGGCTGTCACAGCCAACTTTGGTCAGCGATGGTGGCAATATCTGAAGGACCACGAGCGAACCCCCCCTGCACTGATATTTTGTTCCTATACATGGAGGTTCTGGCCAAGTTTCCTTGGTCAGTGGCCAGTAGAGCTTTTAGCCTGGCTGGTGGTGTACTGACCTAGTTTGGAAGTAGGTCTCCGAAACCCAGCCTCAGAACATCCCCCCCATCTCCCCCCCCATTATCCTTTTAACTGAGCATGGTGCAGAACTGAACCTGAAGTTTTCTCTATGCAGATTAGTGTGGTGAGGGTGTCGGATTAGGTTCTGAGGGACCATGATTCAAATCCCCACTTAGCCTTGAAGTTCACTGGGTCACCTTGGTCTAGTCACCAACTGGCAGCCTAACCTACTTCATAGGGTTGTTGTGAGGGGAATATTGGGGTGGGGGGCTTGCACACCCCCTTGGGTTTCTTGGAGGAATAGTGGGATATAAATGCAGTAATAAAAAACCCCACAAAAATATAAATGTACTGTAAACTGCCTTGTGAAGGACAGCATATAAATTTAATAAATAATACTATTAATACTATTAATTATAATTAAATAATATTATTAATAATAATAACAATAATAAAGGAACGTGGGTGGTGCTGTGGGTTAAACCACAGAGCCTAGGACTTGCTGATCAGAAGGTCGATGGTTCGAATCCCTGCGATGGGGTGAGCTCCCATTGCTCGGTCCCTGCTCCTGCCAACCTAGCAGTTCGAAAGCACGTCAAAGTGCAAGTAGATAAATAGGTACCGCTCCAGCAGGAAGGTAAACGGCATTTCCGTGCGCTGCTCTGGTTCGCCAGAAGCGGCTTAGTCGTGCTGCCACATGACCTGGAAGCTGTACGCTGGCTTCCTCGGCCAATAAACCGAGATGAGCGCTGCAACCCAAGAATTGTCTGCGACTGGACCTAATGGTCAGGGGCCCCCTTTACCCCTTTAATATTAATAATGTGCCCTGCTTGGAGAATGACCTTTCTCATGAACTACAAATAATAGGGCCAACTGCTGGAAGGGTCATGGTTCCTGCTGAGAGGATTTAGATTTCCATTGTCATTTCAATGATGCTCTGGCTCCAGACTATGTGCTCTACCAGGCTGATGATGGACACTTTTTAAGCAACAGTTTGGAGAGGAAAAAGCACCTCTAGCTGCGGCGTATCTGTGGCAGAACACTTTGTCACCCTTTGTGTGTCAATCAACTCTGCTGTGCCTACGCTGGCTACTTTTGACTGCAAACTCTGCTCAGGTGGTATTGTAAAAAGAAAGCCCGAGATGGGACCTTCTTTCAGCAGGAATGTTGTTGTTGTTGTTTAGTTTAGTCGTGTCCGACTCTTTGTGACCCCATGGACCAGAGCACGCCAGGCACTCCTGTCTTCCACTGCCTCCTGCAGTTGGGTCAAACTCATGCTGGTAGCTTCGAGAACACTGTCCAACCATCTCGTCCTCTGTCGTCCCCTTCTCCTTGTGCCCTCCATCTTTCCCAACATCAGGGTCTTTTCCAGGGAGTCTTCTCTTCTCATGAGGTGGCCAAGGTATTGGAGCCTCAGCTTCACGATCTGTCCTTCCAGTGAGCACTCAGGGCTGATTTCCTTCAGAATGGAGAGGCTTGATCTTCTTGCAGTCCATGGGACTCTCAAGAGTCTCCTCCAGCACCATAATTCAAAAGCATCAATTCTTTGGCGATCAGCCTTCTTTATGGTCCAGCTCTCACTTCCATACATCACTACTGGGAAAACCATAGCTTTAACTATACGGACCTTTTTTGGCAAGGTGATGTCTCTGCTTTTTAAGATGCTGTCTAGGTTTGTCATTGCTTTTCTCCCAAGAAGCAGGCGTCTTTTAATTTTGTGGCTGCTGTCACCATCTGCAGTGATCATGGAGCCCAAGAAAGTAAAATCTCTCACTGCCTCCATTTCTTCCCCTTCTATTTGCCAGGAGGTGATGGGACCAGTGGCCGTGATCTTCGTTTTTTTGATGTTGAGCTTCAAACCATATTTCAGCAGGGATACAAAATGGCAATCATGTAATATTGTTGTTGACGTGTTGCATCAGACGGCTTTAAAAAGGGAGCCAATAAATTCATGGAAGTTAATGGTGACTAGCCTTAATGGCTATACAATATACATTCTATATCCAGTCTCAGAGTCAGTATACCTTGGAATACCAGCCACTGGGGAACAGGTGCAAGAGAGGGCTATTGTGTTCCTTGTGGGTTTCTCAGAGGCATCTGGTTGGCCACAGTGGGAAACAAGATGCTGGACTAGACAGGTCTTTGGCCTGATCCAGTAGATGCTCTTATAGGGTATCCTCTTTCTTGGAGGCTTAGCATGGGCAGCAGGCTAGAGAGAGTTGGCACTATGACCACTTCTCACTGGTCCAGTATGTGCAATCCAACACAGTAAAGCTTCCCTTTTTCTTACCCCTCTTAACCAAGAAATCAGACCACAGACTGGAAAGTAAGCATAAAATATAATTTACTTACTCAACAGTCTTGCATTAGTTTTCAGCTACAGCAGCATTAAAAACTCTGCAGGTAGAATACTTATATTTACAGTAAAAACAGGCTCAAGCCTGTGCCTGGGACTGGAGCAAGCATGGGGCATGTCTGCCCTCACAGCTGGTCAAGGGAAAGGGGGAGGAAACAGAATGTTGGATATGTTCCTTCCCTCCCAGGAGAATTGGGGAAATGACATCACACAGAGCCCTCTCTACCCACTACATTTTCTCTGGTTTGTGTATCTGCCTGTCAGCAATGCAGCTCTGTGGTATTAGTGCCACAGTATGCATTTGTTAGGTTTAGCTGCTAACCTTCCACAAGCAAGTAGAGCTATTTGCAACCTTGGCATCTCGTCAGCTATGCCCTTAAAATGCCAAGAGTCATTCTCTTCCCAGCACTGGTTCCTTGGTGGAGAGCAGGAACAGACTTTGGTAATATGGCACTCTGAGCAAGGACAAAATTTGGCATTGAGTAGGTACCTGTACAAATGATGTTGTTGTTTTGTCTTGCACCCCCTCTGCTTGGTGACCTGTGGGTGGGTGGGAACAGCCTGCATCAGCCTACATCCAGCGATGCAGAGTGGTGTAGTAATGTAACATAACAAGGGCACTGCAAATATAGCATGCAGACTACAGACATGCACCAGAGAGCCTTGATAGGCTGATAATCCCAAGCATGTTACTCTGGGAGTTTAAGAACATCAATCTATCCTTTTATAGGTGAAGGAAATGCCAGTGTAGCACAACACTAGCACAGCCAAAATAAATCTCTTTACCATACAAAGCAGTTCTTTCTCCATTGTGATCCTGTATAATAATAATAATAATAATAATAATAATAATAATAATAATAATATCCAGGAGGGTGGCCATGTTAATCTGTTGTAGCGGAGTAAGTGTCTTGAGGCACCTTAAAGACAAGCCATTTTATTTTGGCATAAGCTTTCTGGTAGCACATTTATCAGATGCACGGAGTGTAATCCTAAAATAGCATGTTGATATATTCAGAGAGTAGCGAGGGTGAGGAGATATAGAGATGTCAGGTCAGAGGGAAAATAAATGCAGAGAGAACAGACAGTGATGACTACCTGAAAACAAAATAATTTAATAACAATAACAAAAATCACAGCACACTTCTAAAGAACAGGGGTGGGGAATCTGTGGCAGTGCAGCGGAGGACTCTCTATACATGATCAATAACTTATCGTGGTGCAGAGAGCACTTTGCACGTACAGGCATGCAGGGTCTCCATAGAAATGTTTTTAATTCTTTTAAAAATATTTTTAATATTGTGTATTCATGCTGTACCTGGCCCTGGGACCTTCGGGTTAAGAGCAGGAAATAAATAAGAGCAATTAATGTGTGTTGGTCCAGGTGGAAAGCCCACTTCTACCTCTATTCTACACAAATGAATGAATAAATGAATAGTTTACAGCAGCCTTGGCTGACCTGGTGCCCTTCGGATGTTTCTGGCTGGGTAAGGGCTATAGCTCAGTGGCAAAGCATCAGCCTTGCATACAGAAGGCGCCGGGTTCAATCCCCAGCATCTCCCTGGAGAGCCTCTGCCAGTCAGATGATACTGAGTATGATGGGCCAATGGTTTGACTCAGTATTAGGCAGTTTCCTATGTTCCTCTGACTACAACTCCCATCAGCCCTAGCTCCCACAAAACCTGGTTCATAGCACCCTGGACTGTGGCAGCTTTCACCAAACTGGTACCCTCCATTCTTTATTTGCCAATGGTCAGGGGGGATTGGAGCCCAAAAACAACTGCAGGCAGGGGTGCCGTGCTTTGCTGCTTCAGGTGAAACAGGAAGTGCTGCCTTGCCCTCCCACTGCCACTGCTGCTACCATGCCTGCCAACTCCGCTGCTGGAGGCAAAGCTATGCTGGCATCAGTATCAATTTTGGGTGAGATCTTAGCCAAATTGCACAGGTTCTTTTGTGCTCCACAAGCACTAATATTGGTGCTGCTTCTACGCTGGCAGTGGAGGAGGCAGGGCAGGTGGGGCACTAATGGGACTCCCGCTTTGGGGCTTCTGCTACCTGAGGCAACCACGTCAGTCTACCCAAGGGCTGGGCCGGCTCTGAATCCAGGGTACCAGGTTGGGGAAAAGCTGGCCAGGGTTTCTTTCACACTAGTACAGTGGTACCTTGGGTTACAGATGCTTCAGGTTTCAGACGCTTCAGGTTACAGACTCTGTTGTTGTTGTTGTTTAGTCGTGTCTGACTCTTCGTGAACCCATGGATCAGAGCATGCCAGGCACTCCTGTCTTCCACTGCCTCCTGCAGTTTGGTCAAACTCATGCTGGTAGCTTCGAGAACACTGTCCAACCATCTCGTCCTCTGTCGTCCCCTTCTCCTTGTGCCCTCCATCTTTCCCAGCATCAGGGTGTTTTCCAGGGAGTCTTCTCTTCTCATGAGGTGGCCAAAGTTTTGGAGCCTCAGCTTCATGATCTGTCCTTCTAGTGAGCACTCAGGGCTGATTTCCTTAAGAATGGATGCGTTTGATCTTCTTGCAGTCCATGGGACTCTCAAGAGTCTCCTCCAGCACCATAATTCAAAAGCATCAATTCTTTGGTGATCAGCCTTCTTTATGGTCCAGCTCTCACTTCCATTCATCACTACTGGGAAAACCATGGCTTTAACTATATGGACCTGACTCTGCTAACCCAGAAATAGTACCTCGGGTTAAGAACTTTGCTTCAGGATGAGAACAGAAATTGCGCGGCGGTGGTGTGGTGGCAGCAGGAGGCCCCATCAGCTAAAGTGGTGTCTCAGGTTAAGAACAGTTTCAGGTTAAGAACAGACCTCTGGAACAAATTAAGTTCTTAACCCGAGGTACCACTGTATCTGAAAGTCAGGCTGCTGAATTCAAAGAAATTCATGGACAGTCCAGATTCTCCAAGTGTTCCTATTTTCCAGGTATAGTCCTGGATTCACAAAAGCCACCTTCATTTCTGATATGATCTCGGAATATCCCACTTGTCTTTAGGACATCCCTATTTCAAATGTTGGAGGGTTGAGTTATGCAACTCCACTGAGCCAAGGAGATGTGTAACCTTTAGAAGACATCTGAAGGCAGCTCTGTATAAGGAAGTTTTTAAAAACATTTAAAGTTTTATTATATGTTGGATGCTGCCTAGAGTGGCTGGGGCAACCCAGTCAGATGGGTGGGGTATAAATAATAAAATTATTATGGTGATGGAATAGGGCGTCCCTATTTTCATCAGAGAAATGTCAGAGGGTATGACAGTCTCATTTTTTTCTTGAGTTCATCTTCCTGGAGGAACTACTTCCAGGCCAGATCTTTGAGCTGTTAGCGTGAGCAAAGTGCAGCTGTGCCCCTAAAGCATGGATGACTACAAATGATGAATGTCACTCCTTGAATCACCCTCAGCAACAGCACCTCACATTTACAAGTTTTATTCCTCCGTCTTCCTGCCAGTAAGCTGTACCACCCTGAATCATCTATCCCAAGTATGACTCAAAGGCTGATTAGCATCTAGCTCATGAATTACAGAAAAGGATGTCCTGATTAAAATTCACAGAAGTAATTCGTTTTTTGCAGAGGTGGCAGGCTTCTTTGCTTTACCTTTAAAGAGAGGAGGAGAGAGAGAGGACGAGATCAGGAAAGAAATGACAAGCTCCCTCAAGGGTAGTTACTGTCGCGCACGGGAGGGAGGCCCCAGAGTTACACATTTGTGTGCACAGGCAAAGCATGAGTTTGCAGGCGCATCTCTAAAAAGCACTGCACATCAGATTCATGTTTTCTAAGTTATAACACATAGTCCACATCTATCTCTGAGGAGGACTGTTGTCATACGACTGCTGCCTCTTTCCCCACTGAGTGTGCCTAGTCACTTGATCTTATTAGTCTTTGCAGTAATATGCACCAAAGTGACGACGGAACAAAATTACAGTAGTACCTTGGGTTACATACGCTTCAGGTTACAGACTACGCTAACCCAGAAATAGTGCTTCAGGTTAAGAACTTTACTTCAGGATAAGAACAGAAATTGGGTTCCGGTGGCGCAGCGGCAGCAGCAGGAGGCCCCATTAGCTAAAGTGGTGCTTCAGGTTAAGAACAGTTTCAGGTTAAGAACAGACTTCCGGAACGAATTAAGTACTTAACCCAAGGTACCACTGTATTTGATTGTCCAGTGTGGGGTATTTGTCATTTCCAAGGGGACAAGTCAGAACACGAAAGCCTGTAGCCAGGAATATTGCAGTTAGGAGGTGGGAGAGTCCACTGAGACGGTGCGTTGTAGGAGCAAATGTCTGTGCAAAATACCTATATGCAAGTATTCTAAGGTATTTAAATGAAATTTCTTTGATTTATGGAGGATTCTGAATAAAACTACATTCGATTTTGTACATGTAGACACACCAAAGCTAAATGATATTTGGTTGGTTGTTATCTCTCAGTGTAACCTACTTCACAGGGTTGTTGTGCAGATGAAATAGGGAGAGAAGGATCCATGTACTAGTATGTGAGCTCTTTTGAGGAAATGCAGGACAAATGTTAATGATGAAGATGAGTTATATTGTATATGAGTTATATTATATTCTAGAAGGCATATAAATTTGAATTAATTTTATTTAGTCATTTTCTTAATAAAATCACGTTGTATTTTAGCAGTGTGCCATATAACCTGGGACCAGGTTACCTGAAATACTGCCTGCCCATGTATAGACCTGTAAAATCACTTAGATCATCTTGGAAAATTATATTATTGGAACTGAACCCTACAAAGGCTGGTCACCTGAAAACAAGAATCTTCTGCTGTTGCTGCTAAACTGTAGAACACAGCCCCTTTGCCATTCATGAAGTAGAAACCACCAGTTGCTCTCCTCCCCATCTCTGAATTGTCAAAATTCCCATTTTATTTGCTTTTTAAAATTATGTTTATTTTATATTGCTGCTTTATGGAATTTAGCTTCAGTGTTTTTGCTTGTCTTTTAGATTGTACACTACTGCTCAGGGCAGCTAGCAAAAATTAGATCTAAGTCTGCAAGTCAGCTGGTGTCTATGCTTCCTAAGCTATTTTGGAGAAGGAGCTAAGCCATTTGGGTTATCCTCAACATGATGAATTGCACTCAGAAACGAACCTGGTAAACTGGTGCAGCCCTCACAGCTTAGGTGTAACATGACCCTGTTAGCATTTTTTGCTGATGGATTCTGGACCACTTGCTGTTGGAGGGAAAATCAGTAGATATGAGAGTTAAGAAAAAGAACCCTTGGGTAATAGCAGGTAAGAGACAAAGGCAACACTAGAAACATATGAGTATGTCTGCTGAATTCAGGAAGAACCTCCATCTGCATCTGTAAGTTCCCAAGCCTTGTAACTTCCCAAGCCAAGTTCCCATCTGCGTCTGTAAGTTCCCAAGCCTTGAGATCCACTGCACAGTTTATCTTGGGTGTGGCTCCCAGCACATTGCCCTGAAAGGAATGTGGTCCTCAGGCTGAAAAGTTTTTCCACCCCTGTCTTAGGACTAGGGGGTAGAACCCATGGCCTCCTGATATAGTAGGACTATATCATCACTGACCAGTGACCACATTAGATGGGGCAGATGGGAGCTAGAAGTCAACAACATGGGAGGGGCCTATAGGGTCACCCACATACCTCAGAAAGCAAATGATTTAACAACATTTAAGATCACACCATATTAACTTTGTGAAGGATGAGTAGAAAATGACAGAGCACTTTTACAAAAGGATGAAGTCCTTATCCTTCTATATTTTGAGAGTCCGTATTGCTGCTTGTCAAACAATGGATCTGGCAAGTCTCTGTTATTAAGCTGAGCCAAAGCATGTTAGCTAAGTCATAAAACTCCAGGGCTCTGATTCTTTTAGGAACTTAAATGAATTGATTATCCACTGGTTTTAATTATATTTGCCATTGTAATTTGTTATTATTCCACAGAACACTTTTGTGTGTGTGTCAGAGGTTGGCCAGCAAGGCCAGCACACCCATGAAGCAATGTGAAGGAACCATATCAGGTGGCAGGATCCACTGGGGCAGCAGATCCCAATATCGGTGCCCCCCTGGCTCTGCCCATGGTCATGTTGCAATCTGTCTCAGGTGCCAAAATGCCTTGGGTCAGAGCAGTGGTGAAGCTGCATGCTTCAGCACCAGGGGCAGAGAGCAGGCGGGGGCATGGCTGGTGCACGTCCTGGGGACATGGCATGTGTCCTGGGGGCGTGACACGCGGCCTGGGGGCATGGTGCACGGCCTACGGGAGTGTGCGCCCAGCATGGTGGCGGGATGCGCGGCGTGTGTTGGGGGGTGGCGGCCCTGATGGTACCCCCCTCCCCCAGGGCAATAGGTTTGAACTCACCATTATGTACCATATGTTTCAATGTACTTGCCTGATCTGTGCTGTATCTTCCAGGAAAGCAGCACTGGATTTAGGGTGGTGCGGGTTGTTCCCCCACACAGGGCACTGAGCCGAGGGGGCAAAAAAATCGAGAAGATCCATAATTGAGAAGGTCCATTTGGGGACGCCAAATTTTGGCTTCGCACAGGGTGCCATTTTATGAAAGATTACCAAAGTCTGCCCCTGCATCAGTATGCACTTTGAAGGGGAACCTTTTGCGGTTCAGATTGTACTGAGCTGAAGTGTCACTCCAAGAGTAAATCACCTCTCTGCCTTTTTGACCCTTGATCCAGAAAACCTTTGACACTGCCAGTTTCTCCTTCTCGCATTATTTTAACAGCTCCAGATTGCTCTAGGTGGTCCTATTCTAAACTAGGTTGGTACAGGTTTGCCTCAACCACACCAGGTGAATCCCAGGTTGACCCGAATCACCCTGATTGAATTCAGGATTTGACTGGAGCCATTGCATAGCCTTCATAATCAAAATAAAGGCATCCAATCACTGGCATTGCCCAAATGCCTAGGAACGCATTCTTGAGTATGTCAAGGGAAACTAAACTTTTGATAATACTGGAGTTTCTCAGGGTGGGTTTGAACTATGCACACAGTGGTGTAGCATGGGGGGGGGGGCTCCAGGGGCAGTTGCCCTGGGCGCAAAATTCTTAAGGGTGCAAAATTTCAACACCTGGTGCTGCCTCAATACAGCTACTTGCTTCTGGTGTTGAGCTTATCCATGTGAATCAGGAAGTGACCTCTCCAGTCAATGGAATGACTTCTCTTTTCTTATCTCTGTGGCTGTGATCTCCTGGGTGACACGGATGCCATTAGGCAGTTGAATGCACATGTGTACTCTGTCCCTTTCTCTCCCCCCCCCCCGTCCACACAGCTCCAGGTGCTGGTAACCCATGGTATGCCACTGTGTGCACATTCCCAGGCTGTGAGTGAATCTCACCCATTTCCCTCCTCACAGCCATAAAAACTCTTTGGTGGCCCTGGGTAAATTCCTACATCTTGACCTCAGTTCCCCCTTTGTACAATGGAACTATTAAAGACCTGGCTTGCATAACTGATTTGAGGATGGATGAGGAATGAATTGTTGAAGTGCACTGAAGATAAGAGTTCAGCTATCTGGAGCAAAAAATAAATAAAATCCAAGGAGCATCACTGCCATCCTACCCTCAGGTCCAAGCTGCAGCTTTTTTCTGCAGCGTTGCTATAATGAAAATATTTAATTCATTTATAATATTTAGAATGTCAGCCCCAAAGTCCATTTGATAACATAAATTTTGTGTTATTTATGTGGCAGACACTTAAGGATTTAAATAATTCTTTAAAATATTTACATTTTTGTCTCCTGACATCTTGTTTCACCCCGTGTTTTATAGGTCTCTGCTTCTATTTGATGTAGGCTTCAACCTTGAGATTTATAGTTCGACACCTCGCAACAAATTTTGTAAATATTTCATGGGGGCTTGATCCTTCAACATAAACACTCCTTCCTATTGGGGGCCCTGAGGAAAGCCAGACCTCCTCATTTATTATGTGATATCCCAAAGTCTAAAGGGATGTTGATCTCTCTTTTCCAAGAACATCTTCTTCAATAAGAAAAATGGAATGTCACCAGGCTAAGGTGAATCATAATAAATGTTATGCCTTGGCTGACACCAGAAAATAAATCAAAGAAAGTTGTGAGAAATATTGGTGACTGCCCCCCTCCCCTCCGCCAGGGTTTGGATTGGCTTTATAAATTAAACACTATGTGATGACAGCATTGGGGTAGTAAGTAAACCAGTTGGGAAGATAATCACCATAGTAACCAGAAAAGCCCGTTAACCATCTACAACCAAAATAGCACATCTGGGTGTAACTGTTTAATATAGTAGCAGTGGTAAAGAGTGCTTTTAGCTGATTAAAAATGATACAGAATAATTAGAGCATAAGCGTGTTAGATAGTCTTAGTCTGGCAATGGGGGAGGTCAGGAACCAACGAACAAGAATAGAATGGGTTTGATTTAGGATCTGTTTTCCTTGTGGATGAAATCCCATTTTTTCTAAGTGTGCAACTTCTGAAGTCTGAGTTTGGGAAAGGAAGACTGGATTACTATGAAAATGAAGGGACTTGGTCTCATTTTAGCATGACATCTATATGAAGGAAGAATTGGGACTGGGCAGGGCCTTTTGGCATTCACATCCACCCTAATGATCTTTCAGATGTGTTTGTGGCAGGGGGGGGTTATTTTTTGTTTTAGTTTTGTTGTGTATTTTGTGTTCTCATTTTGTGTTTTTATGTTGTGGACTGCCCTGTGTTATTCAGATGAAGGGCAGTATACAAACAAACAAATCTCATGAACTTTACTATGTCCCTTTGCTGTTCACTCCGAAATTCCCCCAAACCTCCCCTTCAGGAATGTTACAGAATGTAATAGGCACAGAGTTTGCCCAATGCCTAACCCATTCTTTACTTGTATGACCACAGAGGCTATTCTTTCACCTTGTACCTTTAACAGGTCTTGTGCCTTTAACAGTTTTATGACAGAAAGAAATTCAGTAGCATGGAAATGCAGTTATGGGGAAATTACTATGCTCTCTCTAATTCTGTTTTGCCCCTCATGGCAACAATTTTGTATCATGCCATGCCCCCATGACAGCCATTTTGGGATTAGTGAAAACATCACTCCCTCAGCATTTGGAATGTGCCCACTGATCCAGAAAGGTTGGCAGGCCAGCCCCTGATTTAAAGTGATCTTGGTATGGGTTCTTTGATCTGTTGTGGCCATATCACATACGTAATTCATCATATGAAGTTTCAGCAACTGAGTGAAGAACGTGTGCAGAGGAACACCATGAGCTACTCAACGAACTAACCAACATGGATTCTAGAATTGGCAAAAATGTGAAGATTCAGTCATCCAGACCCCTCCAGCGCTTGATAATATCACTCTGGCTCAGAAATCGCTTACTAGTGAAGGGGTTAAATCACATTTATACATTATATTTCTGGACTCTGTGGAGTTTCATTTGCACCTGCCAATGGCTTACTGATAAATATACACTGGTAGAGAAATTCAACAGCAGAGGGCCAGAGGGTTAGATAAATACCACATGACAAGCTAAGCACGGAAAGGTTAGTACTTTCCCAGCTCTTATTCTGACACGTTCACCATTGTAAACATTCAGACAGCTAGTGCCTAAGAAACTGAGCTGCAAAGCAGGAAGTCCCTAATTCAAATTCATAGGTGACCCTAGGCTAGTCACCTCAACCCTCACACCTGCAACATAACAACAGTAGCCAGCAGAGGAGGGTTTAGGGCAGTATGAGGTGTGTGGCTGTACTGGGTGCACAGCCGAGGAGGGCGCCTCCTCAAAGCCTGGTAAAAGTTTGCCCAGCTTCGGGAAGGAGGCATGAGGGCTCTGACAGGGTCCTAGAGATCAAGTTTAATCCTTGACAACTGGTTCTCAGGCTTGAGGCCTTGTAGAGCTGTTGTCTGTCAGAAGTTTATTAAATTAGATATGGCATAGAGAACAGTTTTTCTTCCTCTCTTGCAACTCTAGAACTCTGTGAATCGCCCTGAGAGCTACAGAAAAAGGGCAGTATATAATAATAATAACAATAATAATAATAATAGGAGGAGGAGGAGGAGGAGGAGGAGGAGGAGGAGGAGGAGGAGAAGAAGAAGAAGAAGAAGAAGAAGAAGAAGAAGAAGAAGAAGAAGAAGAAGGAGAAGAAGAAGAAGAAGAAGAAGAAGAAGAAGAAGAAGAAGAAGAAGAAGAAGAAGGAGGAGGAGGAGGAGGATTACAACTACTACGACTACTACTACTACTACTACTACTACTCATGGACATCCAATGAAGATGAATGTTGGAAGAGTCAGACAGATTTTTTAAAGTACTTCTTTACACAGCACTTAATTGAACTTTGGAACTTGTTCCCACAGAAAGCAGTGGTGGCCACCAACTTAGATGGAGAGGAGGAGATAATGCTCTTGTGCTCAGATTCTCCTTGAGGGTTTCCCAAAGGCACCTGGTTGGCCACTGTGAGAGCAAGATGGTGAATTAGATGGGCCATTGACTGGCTCTTCTTATTTCCTGAGTAGACCAAGGGAAACTGTGGCTATTTCATACAGTGAACTCCAACTCCATCAGCCTCTGTCAGCCAGTGATCAAGGCTGATGGCAGCTGTCTTCAAGCAACATCTGCAGGGCCACAGATTCCTCACTCCTGGAGTAGACAATCAATATTGAGTGAACTAGATAAATCAACAGTGCAACAATACAAGGCAACTTCATGTGAAGTACTGTAGAGAGTATTGGAATAATGGCTTTTATCCCCTGTTAATCATACTCAGAGGAGACTCCTTGGAATTAATGGGCATGACTAATTTAGGTCCATTAATTTTAATAGGTCTACTCTGAGTAGAATTCAGTTGGGTAGAACGTACCCATTTTAAAGTGCTTTGAGCAGTCGAAAGAGCTCTATATATGCAATGCTAAGTGTTATTGCTGTTGCTTGGAACTAGGTGCTGCTTGAAAAGATTAAATAATGTATTAGACAGCATAAAATCAATGGTCTCGCTCCATACATTTCCAGCTGCATTTCTCTGGCAGTTTCCTCCCATTTCTCAGATAGACAATTGTATTGTCCTTCTAATTTGTAGTCAGTTTTTAAGTATAAAAGCATCTTGTTATGACTGGTTGCCAATTTTCAAGTCGAAAGACCTCAACCGATATTGCTGTAAGAGAAAAGAAAATATAATCAAAAAATGACCTTCAACTTTAATCAGATATAAACAGAGAATTTGCTTACTTTACCATGGAAACGGATGTGATCCATCACAGTAGCCCATAAATAATGTGTCAAACTGTTGCACTGATCAATGACGATAAGTAATTGAAAAATAATGTGATCTTAAGTCCTCCATGTAAATGTTTGCGGTGCTATTTCAATTTTTCCAAGGAGTGTTTTTTTTCCTTTTTGGCTGAATTGTTCCTTACACGCTAAAGTTGTAGAATTAAACACATATATTCAGACTTTATCCATTGCATTTTGCTTTATCCAGCACACTCACAAACAGCATGCTTGAGCTTTGGATGTGTGCCTGAGCTGAACTCCCACCCTAGCTGAGAACTAAGTGGGTGGCCTTGGGCAATGCATATGTAGCTTATGAAATTCGCCACTAAAAGATATTCTAATGGTCTATACCTTTGGTGGTTTTAAAAAGAGCTTGGACAAATTCATTGAGGGTAAGTCTATCAAGACCTATTGGTCATAATAGCAAAATAGAATCTCCATGTTCTGGGCTGGTGTACCTGTGAATATTACATACTGGTTGGGTGAACTCTGGGATCAATGACAGAAGACAAAAATAAATAAAATAAAATAAAAGGCAACAATTATGAAAGTTGATTGACTTTTTTGAATTTGATGGGAGACATGATTTAGCTCCTTTTTTGTGAATTTCACTAAGCCCCCCCCACCTCTCTTTTCCTTATCATATGAACCTTAAACTGGATGTAACCACTTGCTACTCAAAATTCCGTATCATTTCAAAGCTGTGGGATTTCTATAATATGTGTACAAATCAGAGATGGATGAATCTGACAATATGACAAAATACTACCCTTATGAATGAATTCCGCAGCCCACAAAATGTTCCTTTTATTAGGCTGCTACCATGACATGCTATTTCTACCAGTTGCATATTGAGTTCCTCATTAAGTTCACCCCAAAATTACCACATTTACTTGAGTCTAATTTGCCACCGAATCTAATGTGCACCACACCTCAATTTTCAGAACCTTGAAACAAAAAAAGTATTTGCTGGCGAATGTGAAAGCCTCATTGAATCTAATCTGCGCCTGAATTTTCGCAATGTAATTTGGCCAAAAAAAGGTGAGCATTAGATTTGAGTAAATACGGTATTTAATGGCCTGTGATTTAAAACAACATCTCTGGTTCATCTGCAACATTGTCTGGTCTCTGTTGTTGCATTGTTAGTTTTGTTTTACTCATTTTCCCTATTACCTGGAGACAATTATTTGTGTAAGGATGGGCTTTTGTACTTCATACTTCCAGCTGTGGGTATCTATTTCCCCATCAGTGTGGAGAAGATTTGTGCACATAAGCTTCCTTTCGGCATAATGGAACTCACAATTGGAAGTGCAGCAAAGGGAGCATAATGCTCTATGCCTTTCATTTACAATCCCTCTCTGTGTGCTAACTGGTAAGACATCTGTGTGCTAACTGGTAAGTTACTTTTGTTAGTAATCTTATTTTTAGAAGAAGATGAAGACAAACACGAAGATGAAGAAGACGAAGAAATGGAAACATCTGTTGTTAGATGTAACTGTAGCATTATATTATTCTGGCTATCTTTTCTCGACTCTCCCTTTTCTTCTTTAATACAACATGTGCTGTGGGTCAGACAAAGGTTTTTCGTTTTCCTCAATCACTCATGAACCACAAACAAATGTGCAAGTTTCCACTCTTGTCCGGCAGCATTTTATCTCCCACGTTGCTCACGAGATTGGAAGAAGGACCCAGGTGATAGCAACGAGAGAACCGATGGAGCAATCACTGTTAGGGGAATCACGAGAGGCGACCTTGAGATTTATCTGGCTTGGTTTCTGGCTCCAGTTAAGGGCTGAATACAGGCCAGCTAGCTGAAGCTGGAATCTTGGATCAGACTCCCAAGAATATATGTAAGTAGCTATATATATAAATCCCAGAGCAAAACACCCCCAAACCTCTCACTGGATCTAAGGCAGAGTCCCATTGACTTCAATGAGACATTGTTAAACATTTGTTTAAATATCTATGCAAACCAGTGGGCCTTCAAAGTGCCCAACTTGAGCTGCACTGTGCCTTTGCTTAGGTTCAACCTGCTGGACTCCAGATGTTTAGGACTAGAACTCCCACCAGCCCCAGTCAACACATCTGGAGGGGAGTAGGCTGGCAAGGCTGGCTTAAGGCAGGTTTCATCCTAGCATAGGCAGAAAGTTCATGTGTGGAAGGACTAGCATAGCACACCTGACATCCCTCCCTCTTATAGCATGTGCCCATGCCAGTCAGGAGCCAGAGACCTATATACCCTATTCCCCCTCTAGCATAGGTGTAAGTTATTCATGCTCCAAATTCAGGTAACTTGCACCTCAGCAAGTAGAGTAAGAATGACTCTATGTGGGTGCTTGGACCCGAACACCCCAACCCTCTCCCTCAATTGCTTGGGGCTGGGTGCTGGAGTGTAATAACTTCTGGAAAAGCTGGGATAGAAGCTTCTTCCCATGACCATCTTATTAATTTGAATAATAAATCTAAAACAAACCCTATTTTAGAGAAAAGGCTTCTGGGAGTTTTTTCCCCCAAGATTGCTAATGAGTGTGGAATTGTGGTAGTTTAAATGCAGTGAAGGCAGGTGAACAGTTTGTTCCCTTCTGCATTTTGTGAAACAATACTTTTCCATTACATCACACAGAAGCAGCCACATTTCTTAATGACTTTTGGTACTTTGCAAGTCCAGGTAATACTTGTCAACATTTGACTTTTTGTGTTCGGCTTGTGAGGAGCACATTGACATGGGTGAAAAGTCCTTCAAGCCACATGTGAAGAAGTGCATTAGCACAAACAAGTCCCTATTATTTCATGTCATAAGCCCTGCTTATCCAAACAGACATGGAAATGAATGGTGAAATTAGAGGGAACCTGAGATCATTATGACCCCCAGAATTTGCAAATAATCTATATATATGAAGTCAGAGGCATATGCTGGTCTTCACATTCTGCAAACACACATCACTGCTAATGTGCTCCAGAAAATTAGGATCCTGTAGAACGTTCTTCCATCCCAACAGAGTTCCTTCTTCCTTCCTATCCATTTCCTCCTTACTTTTTCTGGCTTTTTAAAAATCCCCCTCTTCTTTCTATGTCACCTCTGAACAATTAGGCTGCATACACAATGTGCATTTAAAGCACATTCAAAATACTTTCTTGTCCTCAAAGAATTCTGGGCATTGTAATTTACCCATTACAGGGTTACAGTTCCCATCAACCCTTAACAAACCCCAGTGCCCAGAATTTCTTGAGGCTGGAAAATGGGCTTTGAATGTGTTTTCAAGCACAGTATGCCACCCTAATCTCTGAGATTCCAGGGGTTCCAGATGCCTACCCAGGATTCAGTTTACTTGGGAACATGGGACATTGGAGACTGTGGTGTTTTTATGATATATGGTTTATTTACATACATATCTATCATCTATCTATCTATCTATCTATCTATCTATCTATCTATATATCATCTATCTGTTTATCTATCCACACAAACTGAGCCTACAATGGAGAGGTTCACAACATTAACACCCAAGAAAATCTTGCTTCTCCCATAGCTATAGCATTGAATTCCAACAGCTCTGTCTCCCAGCTGCCAGCCTGCAGTCTGCAAGCTTCTAGCTTCCAACTTGCACACACAACTTTGTCCTTCTAACTAATAGAGAGTTGAGGGAGTTATACCTTAATGACCCATACTTAGAGGGCCATTACCTTACCAGAAGGCATGTCCAAAGTCCATTTTGGGGGCCTTATCCGTTCCTGTGGCAGTTTATTCCTTGGGATAAAATCCTAAAAAAAACCTCAACCACCTTGGTTGGCCCTTTCACTTCATCAAATCTGGCCCTCTCTGAAAAAAGTTTGGACACCACTGCACCAGCAAGCTAGCCTGGCTATTCCAGGAATTGAATCAAGCTTAACATGAGTCAACAGTGTGATGCAGCAAGCCAATGCTATTCTAGGATGCATCAACGGAAGTGTAGTATCCAGATCAAGAGAAGTCATAGTCTTGCTCTATTCTGTCTTGGCCAGACCACACCTGGAATACTGTGTCCAGTTCTGGACACCACAGTTTAAGAAGGATGTTGACAAACTGGAACGTGAGCAGAGGAGCACAAGCAAGATGATCAAGGGTCTGGAAACCACGCCTTATGAAGAATGGTTGAGGGAGTTGGGTATGTTTAGCCTGGAAAAGAGGAGACCGAGAGGAGATATGATAGCCATCTTCAAATATCTAAAGGGCTCTCACATGGACGGTGGAGGCAGCTTGTTTTCTCCTGCTCTGGAGGGTAGGACCTGAAGCAATGGCTTCAAGTTACAGGAAATGAGATTCTGACTAAACACCAGGAAGAACTTTCTGATGATAAGAGCTGTTCGACAGTGGAACAGACTCCCTTAGAAGGTGGTGGACTCTCCTTACTTGGAAATTTTAAAGGAGAGTTTGGATGGTCCTCTGTCATGGATGCTTGAGTGGAGATTTCTGCATTGCAGGAAATGCAGAATGGCCCCCAGGGTCCCTACAATTCTATGATTCTATGATTCTATGAAGTCCTCCACTACTCTAGGCATAGGTCTCCCTTAGGAAACAGAGAGTATACCCCTAGCTACTACAGGGATGATCACAGCCGCAGACCAGGTGCAGTTCTTGCATTCTCCTCTATGATGGACATCAAAGAAGGTACTAACAGTAGACAGTATGCAGGAAATAAGAGATGCTGGCTATATGTGCAGAAAGGCCTTTCCCCTACATATGTTTATGTGACATGTATGGACAACATGGGAAGCCCACATGACAATAGGGGTGTGACCCCCACTTTGAGCTCCCTTGTTGATCTAAATGGAAGCAAATATCACACCAAAAGGACTACAGTCCTTTTGAGTTATCAGTTTTTAGTAGCTCTCTCCCAGTCTTCTTCAGTGTCTTAATGAGATTTGATATTCTTTTCATACACAGTACAGTTCTCTGACTTTGAGGGAAATGCACTAAAAATTTTAATGAAACTCCACTCCTTGCCCAGAAGTGGATCAACAATAACAATACATCATACTTTTAAAGTGCATTTCATTAACAAAAGCATGAGAATTTAGTGGTTGTTATAGATCATTTAATTGTTGTGTATTTAAACAACAACACAACCCCCCAAAACATCTCCAGTATTCTCTCTAGGCTTTTCATAGCCTTCAAATTTATTATGTCAGTCATCAGCCACTATGACATCACAAGATGAATTCAAAGCAATGATTACTTTAGCATTTCAAATGTTCGTAGTGTTCCAATTATTCAGGCCACTAAGTGAAAGTAAAAATGTCAGTTTAGCTATCTATAATCCTGCACCGTTTAAAGCTTCATGAATTACACATGGGGTGGAAAAAATGAAACAGAGTTTGACTAAGAGATGTTTTTCTGCACCATATTTGCTGAAACTGTTCCTTCTAATGTAGCCTAGTGATTCATCATCTTGATTTAAAACATTAGACTTATTTAAGGCACCGGACTTGGGATTTACACTGAACTTAAAGCAGGCGTGTGTTTTATTGCCATAAGCAAGTAAACAGCGATGGAGCTAATGGTTTTAAAATGTCCCCTGCATGCATAACTGAAGGAAATCAGCCATGGGTGTAGCCAGGATTTTTGTTGGTGGGGGGACAAACCTTTTGTTGGGGTGGGGAGAACCTCAGTTAGCTATGTATTTTTATTGGTTTTTGTTGATTTGGGGGGCAGCTGCCCCTCCCTTCCCCCCATTGGCTACACCCATGAACTCAGCCTCATGCTGCTTCAAGGCGACAAAATTCCAATTAGAGCTGAAGAAAAAAGGACCCAAGAGAAACCTGCCTTTAGCGATTTAGGCTAGGATCCTTTGATCACCCCCAGGATATGAAACCAGGGGCAGATCCTCAACATGCATTCAAGACAAATTTACAGCACATAACTCCCTGCAAAGAATTCTGGGAACTGTAGTTTCACCTTCACAGACCTCCAGTTCCCAGGACCTTTAACAAACTACAGTTCCTAGGAAAGTTGTGCTTTAAGTCTACTCCATAAATCAAAGGTGGGAAGCCATTTCCAAGCCTGAGGACCTCATTTCCTTTTGGACAACTTAGGGTTAGGGTTAGGGTTAGGGTTAGGGTTAGGGTTAGGGTTAGGCCTAACATTCTGGTGGGCAGAGCCAGAGTCAAAGGTGGATGGTGCAGGAGATCATCGTTATATTAGAGTAGCTTCTGAACACACTCTTCTGTCTCCTCCATCCAGACAAAGAAGAGGCATGATGAGCATTCAAGCACACATTCCAGTCTGGCAAAAATGCTTGGAGTGTGAAGCAGGAATAGCGAGTGGTGTGGCTTGGGGAGGATTCCAAGGGCCAGACAGAGGTGCATGGAAGGCCACAACTCACCCCTGTAACCTGAGCTTTCCCACCACTTCCTTGGATGCACAAACATCTTGTACACAAAATTATTGGGTGCAAATGACTTTTTGTGAGGGTAATAAATATTGAGGCCTATCTAGGGTGTCCGCACACACATGAGGATTAAACGCACAGCCAAAAAACAAAACAAAATAAGGACCCAAGGTGGCATTTGCATATGATAATTTGCATATGATAATTTACATGTATTGATACAAGTTTAGGAATGCAGTGCAGCTCACTGTCATGGGCAAGACTGTCACTACAAGAATTGTGTAGTTCAGGTGCTAACTGTTAATGGCAACTTCAAGTTCCTGGATTTTGCTTCTTCTAGTTCTTTTCATACACCTCAACTGTCCTGCTCGTTAAGGGTGCTGGGAATTGTAGCTCTTAATGTTCTTTAAATGTTTTAAATGTATGGTGTAGATCAGGGGTCAGCAACCTTTTTCAGCCGTGGGCCGGTCCACCGTCCCTCAGGCCATGTGGTGGGCCAGATTATATTTTGGAAAAAAATATGAATCAATTCCTATGCCCCACAAATAAGCCAGAGATGCATTTTAAATAAAAGCACACGTTCTACTCATGTAAAAACACCAGGCAGGCCCCACAAATAACCCAGAGATGCATTTTAAATAAAAGGACACATTCTTCTGATGTAAAAACACACTGATTCCCGGACCATCCGCAGGCTGGATTGAGATGGCGATTGGGCTGCATCTGGCCCCTGGCCTTAGGTTGCCTACCCCTGGTGTAGATCAGTGGTTCCCAATTATTTAAGTACTGTTGACCCAATGTTTTTCCAGAAGCCAAGACATGGACCCACTACTTTTGAAAATTTTGATATCTCTGTAGTAGTTTTTGTTATGTGAATGGTGCCACAGACCCCCTTGGTGGGTTGTTTGGACCCCATGGGGTCAGCGGACCACCAATTGGGAACCACTGGGGTAGATCAATATTTCCTCAAATAAAATGGTTAGAAACTAACTTTATCATTTTTTAAAAGGAAAGGGACCTGGAAAAGGACGCAACTCAGGCTACAGCCCTGTACTGACTTTATGATGTCACATTCAGTTCCTTTATGTGGTGATGTTGTTTTTAAACTAAATGTTTTTCCTGAATAGATAGCTTTTTAAAAGAACAACAACATCAAGTAGTGATTGTTACGAGACATACAAAACAAAAACAAAAACAAATCACTAGGCAAGGTAATATTTGCACGTTCTGCTGTTTAGCTTCACTAGCGTTTCACTAGCTACAAAAACATATATATTTTTTAGCCCAATCATCATTAACTAACAAACAATAGCCCGTTTGCATGTTGAAAGTGTCTGCCTTACTTGTCATTAAGGACCACTTATTATGCTGCATTGCTGTTGCAGTTGTGTGTGTGTGTTGTTGTTGTTGTTGTTGTTGTTGTTTCAAAAAAACCTCAAATGAAATCCACTCTGCATTTTCCATTTAAAATGTACACGGCAAAGTGCATCATAACAGGATGTAACTATGTATTAATCAAATTAGTGCAACATTTCAGAGGCCCCAAGCTTTCTGCTAGGCTGCTGTTAGATCACAATTCACGAGGGAGAGAAGCAGCATAATAAAGGGCTTGACAAGGGAGTTGTTTATTTTCTTTCCAGAAGAGGGGGAGGGAGGGGGGGAAGAAGATATGTTGTGGGTTAATTTTCATGACGGGAAAAAATGCAGAGGAAGAGTAACAGTAAGCATTAAGCTCAAGTGCAATAAATGGAATTTAAAATACTACCACAGTTTTGCTATTGATGGACATAAATTCAGTAATTAGCTGATGACACAACAGAGCTCAAATGACCTATTGTTAAATTATTCAAACCTCCCGACCCAAGTGAAGGCGAATGAGATTATTCAATATTTACATTGTGAAACAAGACAGCTGGGGAAGGGTCTCGATGCTTCATATGACAGGGTTTCCAAAAGGAACTTTGCAAACAATTCATTTACCTGTACCATCAACAGACCAAGAGGCATGTGTGTGTGTATAGAGAGAAAGAGCATATAGAGTATGTAGATATCATATAAAGGCAATTTCAGAACACTGGAATGCAACTGAGCAGTCATAGAAAACTTAGAGGACACACCAACCCTGAAGCTTGACAATAGAAGAGTTTGGATTTGATATCCCGCTTTATCACTACCCTAAGGAAATCAGCCCTGAGTGCTCACTGGAAGCTGAGGCTCCAATACTTTGGCCACCTCATGAGACGAGAAGACTCCCTGGAAAAGACCTTGATGTTGGGAAAGATTGAGGGCACAAGGAGAAGGGGATGACAGAGGACGAGATGGCTGGACAGTGTTCTCGAAGCTACCAGCATGAGTTTGACCAAACTGCAGGAGGCAGTGGAAGACAGGAGTGCCTGGCATGCTCTGGTCCATGGGGTCACAAAGAGTCGGACATGACTAAACGACTAAACAACAACAAAGGAGTCTCAAAACGGCTAACAATCTCCTTTCCCCTCCTCTCCCACAGCAAACACTCTGTGAGGTGAGTGAGGCTGAGAGACTTCAAAGAAGTGTGACTAGCCTAAGGTCACCCAGCAGCTGCATGTGGAGGAGCAGGAAATCGAACCCGGTTCACCAGATTACAAGTCCACTGCTCTTAACCACTACACCACACTGGCTCTCAACTTAATTGTTTTCTCTCCAATAAGAGCAGAAGAGCAACAGGAAACAACAGACTCTGTCCAAACACAAGTCCAGTGCCACCTAGTGACTATACTATATAACAACACTATCCGCACAATCCCAAAATGCAAGCAAAACCCCATTTCATCATAGAACTGAATGAGGAATAAGTGAGAATTATGAGGCAACTATAGTAAGATAATTTATTATGTCATATTAGGAATTTGGATTGTCACAGAATCCAACAAATCAGATTCAGAAAAGAAATCTGACAGATCAGAACAGTGACCAAAACCAGCTGCCTGACCCATTCAGAGTGCAAAGGTAATATCTAAACAAGTGTCACGGAGAATGAGTGATTTTCCAAACTTTGGACTACATTCTTGGCATACATTCATTAAAAGGTTTAGGGATTTCTTTTTTAAAGAAGTATTTCTGGATGTAGTGTATCAATTTTATTACCTGATCACAACCTTCACCATTTCATGGCATCGCTAGTTGGGCTGCTGTTCATTTGCTGCCAAAGAGGAAATCACCCACTAGTTTGCATCATATAAGAGCCTTTTACCACCACATATCTCTTGTTTGGATTGAAGTGAATGAGTAAAAGGAAACGAGCACAGCTTGGGTTTTGAAGAGCTGAAAGCCTGGAAATTTAGAATACAGGTAACTTCCTTGACACAACTTATTTGACAAACACATCTGCTGCTGAAAAGGGGATAATGTGGATCGTAACAGCATCTTAAAAAGCGAAGACATCACCTTGCCAACAAAGGTCCGTATAGTTAAAGCTATGGTTTTCCCAGTAGTGATGTATGGAAGTGAGAGCTGAACCATAAAGAAGGCTGATCGCCGAAGAATTGATGCTTTTGAATTATGGTGCTGGAGGAGACTCTTGAGGGTCCCATGGACTGCAAGAAGATCAAACCTATCCATTCTTAAGGAAATCAGCTCTGAGTGCTCACTGGAAGGACAGATCCTGAAACTGAGACTCCAATACTTATGGCCACCTCATGAGAAGAGAAGGCTCCCTGGAAAAGACCCTGATGTTGGGAAAGATGGAGGGCACAAGGAGAGGGGGACAACAGAGGACGAGATGGTTGGACAGTGTTCTCGAAGC